>NW_016912543.1:0-56551 GCF_001483705.2 Eufriesea mexicana
CAACGTAGCCTAACCAACCCAAACGTAATCTAACTTAAACTGATGTGCTGCCACCTCTATTGCTGGCGTCGCGAGTGTCAGGCGGAGTATAGCATTGCAACGTAGGGCACAGGAATACACAGAATAGCGATGTATAGCACAAATGTCTAAGCTACTCTATCCTAACCTAACCAAACCTATCATATCCGAACACAACATGACTCAGATTAACGTGTCGAGACCTCTATTGCTTCCCTCCTCAGAGACGCGCGGAACATATTACAGGAGAGTAGATCGCAGAAAGCCGTAGAATCGCAATGCATAGCAGAAGGCTCAAAGCTATCCAAACATAACGCAAGCAAACGTAACCTAAACAAACGTAGCAAATCTCAAACCAACTTGCCGCGATCACTATTGCTGGCCTCCTGAGGGTGCGGCAGAGAGTAGTGGAGGAACGTAAGGAGCAGAAGTCCGCCCAATATAAGTGTATAGCACATAAGTCAAAGCAACCTTAGCCAAACCCAAGCAAACTTAGCATACCCGACCGTAACCTTGCTGAACACAACGTGCCGAGACCACTATTGCTGGCCTTTACAGAGCCAAGCAGGGTACGCCAGAGTGCAATAGAGCGGAGGCATCCACTGCATTGCAGTGCATAGCACAAGAGTGAAAGTTATACTAACCCAACTTGGCCTATCCTAACCAAACCGAACGTAGTGTATCTCAACATAGCGTGTCTAGACCAATATTCCTGGCATCCCCGTTGTCGGACAGATGATGTTAGAGCACAGTAGATAGCAGAAATCCACAGGATGACAGTGTATTGCACAAAGGACAAACAAATCCTAACCAAGCCTTCCTAGCCTACCATAACGAAACGTAACATAACCCAACCGAACGTGACGTGACCACTATTACTGGCCACCACAAAGCCAAGCAGGACATACTAGAGCGCAGTAGAGCGCAGAAGTTCGCCGAATAGCAGTGAGTGGCACAAAATTCAAAGCTACTATGTCCCAACCTGACCAAGCTTGCGATATGCAAACGTAGCCTGACAAGACCTAACGAGCCGAGACCACTATTGCCGTCCTCACCAGAGCTAAGCAGAAAATATTAGAACGCAGTAGAGAGCAGAAGTCGGAGGATAGAAGTTTATAGCACAGAAGTCTGAACTATCATATCCTAACCTGACCGAACGTAACATAACCAAACGTGTCATAGTTAAAACTAACATGACCAGACCACTGTTGCTGTCACCCACAGAGACGAGGGGAATGTACTCGAGCATAGTAGAGAGCAGAAATGCACCGCATTGCAGTGTATGGCCATAAGGCCAAAATAATCCAAACCTCACCCGACCTAACGTAACACAATCAATCGTACCTCATCTCAACATAATGCGCCGAGGCAACTAATGCTGCTCTCACAGAGAGAAGCAGATCATACTGGAACACACTAGGTAGCAGAAATCCACCGAATAGCAGTTTATAGCACAAAAGTCAACGCTAACCGATCCTTATATATCCAACCCTATCATAACCGAACGTAACATAGCACAACCTAAAGTGCTGCGATCGCTATTGATGGTTTATACAGGGCCAAGCACAATAAAGTAGAGCAGAGTCGAGCGCAGAAGTCACCCGAATAGCTGTGTATAGTACAAAAGTCTAAGCTATCCTCTCCCAACCTCACCAGACGTAACGTATCCATACGTAGCATAACCCAACCTAACGTGCCGACACCACTATTGCTGGCCTACACAGGGCCAAGCAGAATATACCATAGCACAGCACAACGCAGCAATCCACAGAATAGCAGTGTATAGCAAAAAAGTCGAACGTATCCTGACCTAACCTGGCCTAATGTGACATAACCGAACGTAGCGTAACTCAACATAACGTGTCTTGTCCAATATGTCTGGCCTGCCCAGAGCCAAGCAGAACATGTTAGAGTATAGTAGAAAGGAGAATTCCAAAGAATAGTTGTGTACAGTACGAAAGTCCATGCTATCGTATCCGAACCTTGCCAAACGTAACATGAGCATACGCAACCTTACTAAACCTACCGCGCCGAGACCACTATTGCTGGCCTACCCAGATCCGAGCAGAGAATATTAGAGCAATGTAGTCCACAGAAGTCCACAGAATATCAGTGTACAGCATAAGGTGGAAGCTACCGTGTAACCAAGCGTAACATAACCAAACGTATTATAACTCTACCTAACATTCAGCGACCGATAAATATAACTCTACCTAACAGTCAGCGACCGATATTACTGTCCTCCCCGGAGACGAGCAGAGTATAGTTGATCACAGTAGAGCGCAGAAATGCACCGAATAAACTGTCCTCCCCGGAGACGAGCAAAGTATAGTTGATCACAGTAGAGCGCAGAAATGCACCGAATAGCAGGGTATAGGGCAAAAGACACCTCTGACCTCTCATAACCTACCGAAACGTAATACCAACGAACGTAGTCTTACTTAAACTGACGTGCCGCGAACATTCTTGCATGACTCCCCAGAGCAATGCAGAATATAGTAGAGCAAAGTAGAGCGCAGGGAGCCAACACATAGCAGCGTGTAGCACAAGAGTGGAAGACAACCTAACCTAACATCACTTCACCGAACCTAACCAGACGTAGAATATCTATACATAAACAGCCGAGGCACCTATTGCTGTCCTCCCCAGGGATAAGTAGAACATATTAGAGCATTGTGGTGCGCAAAAATCTATCGAATAACAGTGTATAGCACAAAAGCCATATCTATCATGGCCTAACCCAACAAAACGTAACACAACAAACCGGAACCTAACCCGACCCAACGTGTCTAGACCACCATTGCTGACATCCACAAAGCCAACCATAATATACTAGAACACAGTAGAGCGCAGAAACACGCCGCAATGCAGTTCGAGGCACATAAGTCGAAGAAATCATAATCTAACCTAACCAAACGTAGCCTAACTAAGCGTAACGTGCCGATACTACCATTGCTGGCACTACCAGAGCCAAGCTGAACATATTAGGGCACAGAAGAATGCAGCAATCCGCCGAATAGCATTGTACAGCGCAAAAGTGCTAGCCAGCCCCTGCCAAGCTATCCAATCGTAACGCAAACAAACGTAACCTGATTCAACCTAACTAAACGGACCACCATTACTGTCATCGCGAGAGCCAAGCAGAATCTGCTAGAGCACAGCAGAGCGCAGAAATCCACCGCATTTCAGTCTATAGCACGGAAGTCAAAGGTAGCCTATCCTGACCCAAACGAACCTAACCTAACCATTCGTAACACAACTCCAGGTAACGCGCAGCGACCACTGTTTCTGCCCTCCCAAGAGCAAAGCAGAGCATATTACATCACAGTAGAGCGCAGAAATCCACCGAACTGTAGAGTATAGCACACAAGTCAAGGCTGACCTTGCCTAAACTAACCAAACATAGCATAACGAAACGCAGCGTAACTCGACCTAACAGCCCTACGCCACTATTGCTGACCTCTCCAGAGCCAGGCAGAGTATACTACAGCACAGTTGATCACAAACATCCGCGGCGTTCCAGTATGCAGCGCAGAAGTCAAAGATACCCTCACCCAACCTGGTCCAACCAAACCCAGCCTAACGTCTCATATCCCAGTGTAACTTGCCAAGGCAACTATTTCTGTCTTTCTCTGAGCCAGGCTTAACATATCAGACCAATGTGGTGCGCCGAAATCCACCGAATGGCAATGTGTAGCATAAATGGCATAGCTACCCTCTCCTAACATATCCAACCATTACGTACCCGAACGTAGCCCAACTAAACCTAACTTGCAGCGACCACTATTGCCTGCCACACCAGAGTCGGGCAGTGTGCTGTAGAGCACGTAGGTCTCAGGAATCCACCGAGTAACGGTCTATGCAGAGAAAACCAAAGCTATCCAAACCTAGCTCTGACAAACATAACCTAAACGAACATAATGTAACTCAGCCTAACGTGCCGGGACGACTATTGCTGGCGTCCCCAGGGCAAGGAGATCATATTAGGGCACAGTAAAGCGCAGAAGCTCATGGAATAGCAGTGTATAACACAAAAGTCAATGCCATGCTCTTCTAACCTAACCAAACGCAACATAACCAAACGAAGCCAAATCACACTAACGTGCCTGGACAATTATTACTGGCTTCCCCACAGTAGAGCAGGGTGGAGCAGAGCAACATACAACGTGGAAATACGACGAACAGTGGCTTACAGCACAAAAGTTGCAGCGACCCTATACTAACATCTCCAAACGTAATACGGCCAAACGCAATTAAACTTAACCTAACGTGCCGAGGCCACTATTGCTGGAATCCCCAGAGCCAAGTAGATTATGCCAGGGCACAGCAGAGCACTGAAAGCCTCCAAAGAGAAAAGAATAACACAACGTCAGGTATATCCTAATCTCACCTGACCAAACGTAACCTAACCAAACGCAGACTAATTGAACCTAACGGGACGAGACCATTATTGCTGACCTTCACAGTGCCAAGCAGAGCATACCAGAGCACAGTAGAGCGCGGACTTCCTCCGAACAGCAGTGTATAGCACAAAATTCAGTTCCAACCTAACCAAAGGTATCAAAACCTAACATAAACACACGTAACATGACACAACTTGAAATGCTACGACGACTATTCCTGGCCTCGCGGGAGCCAAGCATAGTATAGCACAGCAATATAGAGCGCAGGAATCGACCGAATAGCAGCGTACAGCGCAAAAGGCAAAGATATCCTAAACCTGGCCTCGCGGGAGTCAAGCATAGTATAGCACAGCAATATAGAGCGCAGGAATCGACCGAATAGCAGCGTACAGCGCAAAAGGCAAAGATATCCTAACTAAACGTATCATAACCTAACCTAACCAGACGTAATATAACACAAACTAACGTGCCGCGACGACTATTGCTGGCGCACACAGAGACAAGCGGAATATGATAGAGCACACTAGAGTGCACATATCCACAGGAAAGCACTATTGAGCACAAGTGTCAAAGGTGCCCGAACCTTACCAAACCTTCTCCTAACGAAACCGAACGCAATCTAACTCAACCTGATGTGCTGCGACCAGTATCGCTAGCCACCTCAGAGTCAATCGGAGCCTATTAGAGCCGAGTATAGCACAGGAATCCATAGAATCGAAGTATATAGCACAAAAGTGATAGCTATCCAATCCTAATCCATGCTAACATAACCAAACCACACGTAGCCTAACACATCGTAACGTGCCTCATACGTTATTCCCTGCCCGCCAGGTCCAAGCAGAGTATAGTAGAGCCCAGTCGAGTTCAGGAATGCTCCGAATAGCAGTGTACAGCACGAAAGTAAGAGATAACCAGACCGAGCTTAACCTAAACTAACCTAATCAAACGTAGTGCAACTCGACATAGGGTGACGAGACAAATATTGCAGGCCTCCACAGACCCAAACAGAGCGCATTAGAGCTCGCTAGAGCGAAGAAATCCATCGAAAGCAGCGAACAGCACCAAAGTCAGGGTAGGCTATACTATCCTAGCCAAACGTAACATGCCCGAACGTGGCCGAGCACAACCCAATTTGACGGGATAACTATTGCTGGCCTCCAAAGAGACAAGCAGAATGTACAACAGCACAGTAGAGCGCAGAAATCCATCGCATTTCAGTGAATGCCTCAACAGGCCCAGATACCCTAACCTAACTTAACCTAACCCAACTTAACCAAACGTTGCATAACTAAACATGACGTACCCCGACCTCTGATCCTGGACTCCCCAGAGCCAAGCAGATCGTAGTAGAGGAGAGTATACCACAGAAATCCGCGTAATAGCAGTGCAAACCACAATAGTCGAAGTAGTCTCTCCTAACCTAGCCGAGCGTATCATAACCAAACGTAACACAACTCAACCTAACACGACGAGACCACTACTGCTTGCCTCCACGCAGAGAAGCAAGGTATGCTACAGCACAGTACAGTGCAGTGCAGAACTTCACCGAATTGCAGTGTATAACAAAAAAGTCAAAGACACAAAACCATACCTGACCTAACCTAAACTAACCAATCGTAGCGCAACCGAACATAACGTGTCGTGACCACTATGGTTGTCCACCACAGAGACAAGCAGAATATACTAAAGCACAGTAGAGTGCAGAAACCCGCCGAAATGTATAGCACAAGAGACGTTGATATCCTAACCTAACCTGACCAAACCTAACCTAACCCCACGTAGCATAACTTAACATAACGTGCCGCGACCACAGCTGCTGTCATCCACGGAGCCAAGCAGAATATGTTAGAGCACTGTAGATCACAGACATACACAGGAGAGCAGTGTATAGCACGAAAATCAAAGCCATCCTGACCAAACTTAACTTACACTAAACTAACCAAACATAACCCAACTCAAACTAACTTGCCACGACCTCTACTTCTCGCCTCTCCAGAGTCGAGCAGAGTATAGAAGAGCAATGTAGAGAGCATAAATGCACCGAATAGCAGCGTACAGCACAACAGATGACGGAATCCTAACCATTCCTTCCTATCATAACATAACGAAACGTATCACAACACAACCAAAAATGGCGAGACCACAATTGTTGGCCTACACAGAGATAAGCATAGTGTACTCCAGCATAGCAGAGCGCAGAAATCCACCGCATTGCCGTGTACAGCACAAAAGCGGTAGATATCCTAACACAACCTGACCTAACTCAACCTAACCAAACGCAGCATACCTCAAACTATCGTGCCGCGTACGCCTTTTCTCGCCTGACCGGAACCGTGCAGGTTATAGTAGAGCAACGTAGAGAGCAGAAATCCACCGAATAGCAGTGTTTATCACTAAAGCCGAAGATATCCTGACCTACCGTGACCAGATGTATAGCACAAAACCATAGATATTCTAACCCATCCTGTCCTAACCTAATCTAACCAAGTGTAGCATATCTCATCGTAACGTGCCGACACCACTGTTGCTGGCCCTCCCAGAGCCAAGCTGAACATATTAGCACGCAGTGGAGTGCAGAAATCCGCTGAATAGCAGTATATACCGCCGGAGTCATAGCTAGCCATTCCTAACCTAACCAATCGTAACGCAACCAAACGTAACCTAACACAAACTAACTAGCCGGGCCGACTATTGCTGGCTTCCCCATAGCCAAGCAGAGCATATTGCAGTACCGTATATCGCAGAAGTTCACCGAAGAACATTATATAGCTCATAATTTCATGCAACCCTCTCCTAATCTGACCAAACGTAGCATAACCAATCGTACCCTAATCCACCCAAACGATTCAAGACCACTATTGCCAAGAATATCATATCGGAGGAGAGGAGAGCGCGGGGATACACACAACGGCAGTGTATAGTAAAAATGCCAAAGCTAGCCTAACCTGACACAAACTAACCTAACTTGACCAAATGCTGCCTAGCTAAAACTCGCCTGTCCAGACCAGTATTGCTGTCCTGCTCAGAGCCCACCAGAGCATATTATAGTACAGCATAGCGCAGAAATCCAGCGAATAGCAGTGCATAACCCAAACGCAAATGCTACCCTTTCTCGACCTAACCAAACGTATCATAAGCAAACGTAGCATAACTAAAACAAACATGCCGAGACTGCTACTGCCGGCCTCCGCAGTGCGAAGCAGAATATACAAGGGCACGATGGGGATCAGAAATCAACGTCATTGCAGTTTTTATCACACAAGTCAAGGATATCCTGACCAAACATAACCTAGCCTAACCTAACCAAACGTAACATAGCTCAACCTAATGTGCCGCGACCACTGTTGCAGGCGTCTCCATTTAAAAGCAGATTATGATAGATCACAGTAGAACGCAAAAATCCACCAAGTAGCAGTGTATATAACAAAAGCCAGCGATGTCCTGACATAGCTTAACCTAACTTGTCATAACCAAACGTAAATTGACTCAACCTGACGTGACGACACCATAATTGCTGTCCTCTTCAAAGCCAGGCAGAATATACTAGAGAACAGCAAAGCGCGGAAATCCGACGCATTGCAGTGTAAAGCAGAAATGTTGAAGAATCCAAACCTAACCAACCTAACCTAACGCAACCAAACGTAACGTAACTCAAACTAATCTGCCGAGAACAGTATTGGCCCTCAGAAAGCGAAGCTGAACATATTGGAGCGCAGTAGAGTGCATATTTCGGCTGAATAGCAGTGTGTAGCGCAAAAGTCATAGCTACCCTAGCTTACCCTATACAAGCATATCATAACCAAACGTAACCTAACCCAAACTAGCGTGCCTAGACACCTATTTCTGGCCTCCCCAGAGCCAAGCGGATTATATCAGATGAGAGTAGAGCGCAGAAATCCATGGAATCGCAGTGTATGGCAGAAAAGTGAAAGCTATCCAACCATAACACAAGCATTCATGGCATAACCGAAAGTAGCCTAACAAAACCTAACGCGCCGAGGCCAATATTAATGGCCACCCCTGAGACGAGCAGAGTAGAGTAGAGCAATGTAAAGCCTAGACATGCAGCGAATGGCAGCGTATACCACAAAAGTCGAAGCAAACCTATCCTAACCTATCCAAACGTAATAGAACCAATCGTAACATAACTTAACGTAATGTGCCGAGACCACTATTACTTGAATCCGCAGAGCCAACCAGAACACACTAGAGAATAGTAGAGGGCTGGCAGCCACAAAATAGCAGCGAATAGCGCAAACGTCAAGGATTCCCTTTCCTTACCAGACCCAACCTGACCCAACCAAGTGTAGACTAAATGAACCTAACGAGCGCAGTCCAATATTCTGGCATCCCCAACGCAAAGCAGAAAATATTAAAGGAGAGTAGGTCGCAAAGGTCCAATGAATGGCAATGTATAGCAGAAAGGTCAAAGCTATCCTAACCCAACCCAGACAAGCCTAACCTATCCGAACGTAACCTAGTTCAACCTAACTTTCCGAGACCACTATAGCTGGCATCCCTGAGCCAAGCAGATGATATTATAGCACGGTAGAGCGCAGAAGTCCACCGAATAGCAGTGTATAGCATAAAAGTCGAATCTAGCCTACCCTAACCTAACCAAACGAAACATAACCCAACCTAACGTGCGGAGACCTCTATTTCTGGCACCCACAGAGCAGGGCAGAATATGCTAGAGTCAGTAGAGCGTAGAAATCGACCGCATTGCTGTGCATAGCACAAAAGACAAAGGCAGCCTGACCAAACATAATCTAACCTTACCTAACCAAACGTAACTTGCCGCGGTCACTATTATGTTACATTTGCGAGGTTGGGTTAGGTATAGCTCGATTATGATAGCCATGACCTTCGTCCATACACTATGTTTCTATGGATTTCTGAACTCTCCTCTCAACTAATCTGTGCTGCTCGGCTCTGGAGTGGTCAGCAGTAGTGGTCACGGCACGATAGGTTAAGTTAGTTTGCGTCTGGCTATGTTACGCTCTGTTATATTAGAACAGTGTAGCACTGACTTCCTTGCTACGCGCTGCTATTCGAAGAGTTTCTGCTCCTCACTGTGCTCTAATATCTTCTACCTGTCTCTAGGGGGCCAGAAATTTTGGTCCCGGCATGTTAGGATGTTTTCGGTTACGTTTGGTTAATTAAGGCTACGCTATGTTCGGACAGGACAGCTTTGACTTTCGTGCTATACACCATTATTCGGCGGTTTCTTGCGCTCGTCTGTTCTCTACAACATTCTGCTTGGCCCTGTGAAGGCCAGCAGCAGTTGTCTCGGCCTGTTGGTTTGAGCAATGTTACGTTTGGTGATGTGAGGGTTTGTTAAGATAGGACAGAGTAGTTTTGACTTTTGTGCTATACACTGATATTTGATGGAATCCTGCGTTCCTGTATGCTCTAGTACGTTCTGCTCCGCTCTGGGGAGGCCAGCAATTGTGGTCCCGGCACGTTAGTTTGAGATATGTTTCGCTTATCACGTTACGTTTGGCTATGTTAGTATAAGGTAGCTACGACCTTTGCGCTATACACTGCTATTCGGAGGATTTCTGCGCTCTACTGTCCTCTACTACATTCTGCTTGGCGCTGGTGCGGCCGGCAATAGTGGCTGCGGCAAGTTTTGTTGAGATATGTTGCGTTTGGTTGGGTTACGTTGGTTTGGGTTAGGTTTGGGTTGCTTTGACTTTCCCTTTATGCGTAGATATTGTAGGGATTTCTGCGCTTTGCTCTCCTCTAGTATGCTCTGCTCGGCTCTGGGGAGGTCAGCAATTATGGTCCCAGCACGTTACGTTGAGTTAGGCTACGTTCGGTTATGTTACGTTTGGTCAGGATATGTTCGCGTATCTTCGACTTTTGTGATGTAAACAGCAATGGGTTGGATTTGTGGGCTTTACTGTGCTCTCCTATATTCGGCTTTGCCCCGGGGAGGCCAGAAACAGCGGTCCCGGAACGATGGGTAGAGTTATGTAACGTTTGGTGATGTAAAGGCTGGTGTTGTTAGTATAGGGTAGTTCCGACACTTGCGCGGTACACTGCTTTTCGGTGCGACTCTGCGTTCTACTATGCTCTAGTTTGACCAGTTTGTCCCTGGGGAGGCCAGAAATTCCGTTCTCGGCTCGTCAATTTGGGATACGATACGTTTGATACGTTACGTTTGGCTACGGAAGGATAGGATAGATATAACCTTTGTGCTCTACACTGCTATTCGGTGGACTTCCGTGCCCTACTCTCCTGTAATATGTTCTGCTGGGCTCTGGGGATGACAGCAATATCTGTCGCGGCACGTTAGGTTGAGCTAGGTTACGTTTGGTCGTGTTACGATTTTTCATGTTAGGATGGTATAGCTCTGAATTTTAGCTACAAACTGCTATTCGGTGCATTTCTGCTCTCTACTGTGCTCTAGCATGTTCTCCTTGGCAATGGGTAGGCCAGCAGTTATGGTCTCGGCACGTTAATTTGTGTTAGGCAAAGTTCGGATAGGTTATGCTAGGACAGGTTGTGCCAGGAACCCTTCGACTTTTGTGTCGTGCACTGCAATGCTGTGGATTCCTGCGCTCTGCTGTCCTCCAGTGACTTCTGCTTGGCGCTGTGGAAGCCAGCGATAGTGTCTTTGGGACTTTAGGTTGTGTTCGGTTACGCCCGTTCATGTTACGTTTAGTTAGGTTGGAATAGGGTGGCTATGACTTTTGTGCTATACACTGCGATTCTATGGATTTGTGCGCTCTTCTCTCCTCTAATATTTTCTGCTTGGCTCTGGGGAGGGCAGCTATAAAGGTCTCGCAGCTTAAGGCTGTGTTGTGTCACGTTCGGTTACGCTACGTTTGAAGATGTTAGAATGGGACTGCTTTGGCTATTGTGTTGTACACTGCTATTCGGTGATTTCTGCGTTCCACTATGCTCTAGCTTGTTCCTCTTCGCCCTGGGGAGACGAACAATAGTGGCCTCGGTACGTTATGTTGATGTAGGTTGCGTATGGTTACGTTACGTTTGGTGCGGTTAGGAACGTTGGCTCTGGCTTCCGTGCTATACACTGCTTTCGGCGGATTTTTGCGACCTACTGTGCTCTAATATGTTCTGCATGGCTCCGAGGAGTCCAGCAATAGTGGCCGTTAGGTTCAGTTATGTTACGTGAGGTTAGTTCATTTTTGCTTGGGCTAGGTTTGGACTGATTTGGACTTTCTGCTAAACGCTGAGATTCTATGGATTTCTACGCCCTACTCTCCTCTAGTATGGTCTGCATGGCTCTGGGGAGCCCAGCAATGGTAGTCTCGACAGGATAGGTTGAGTTACGTCACATTCGGTTAAGATAGATTTGCTTGGTTTAGGCTAGGGTGGCTTTGACTTTCGCGCAGTACACTGCTATTCGGTGGAGTTCTGCGCTCTACATTTTTCTACCATCCTCCGCTCGACTCTTTGGAAGCCAGCAATAGTCGTCGCGTCTAGTTGGCTTGAGATATGTTACGTTCGTTTACGATACAATTCGTTAGGTTAGGACAGGATAGCTTTGGCTTTTCTGCTACACAGTGCCATTCTATGGATTTGTACGCTCTACTCTCCTCTATTATGCTCCGCTTGGCTGTGGGGAGACCGGCAATTGTGGTCGTTAAGTTTAGTTCGGCTACGTTCGGCTATGTTACGTTTGGTTAGGCTAGGAGGGTATAGCTTTGACTTTTGTGCTGTACACTGCTCTTCGGTGTATTTCTCCGCTCTACTGTGCTCTAATATGCTCTTCATGGCTCTGTGGCGGCCAGCAGCTATGGCCTCGCTTCGTTGGGTTACCTTAGGACACCTACAGTTATATTCCGCTAGGATAGGTTAGGATAGGATATCTTTGGCTTTTGCGCTGTACACTGCCACACGGTGGACTTCTGCCCACTACATTGCCCTACTACTCTCTGCTCGACTCTAGGGAGGCTTGTAATAGCAATCTTGGCACGCTATGTTGAGATAGGCTAGGATTGGTTGGGGTGCCATAGCTTTGGTTAGGCCTGGATTGCCCTGTCTTCGTGCAGTACACTACGATTCTATGGATTTCTGTGCCCTAGCCTCCGCTAGTGCGACCATTTTGACTCCGGGAAGGCAAGCAATAGAGGTCGCGGCACGTTAGGTTGATTTAGATTACATTCGATCAGATTATTCTTGGTTGGGTTAGGCTAGGGTAGCTTTGATATTTGTGCTCAACTCTTCTATTATATGGACTTCTGCGCTGTACTGTGCTCTACCATATTCTGCTTGTTCCTGGTGACGCGTGGAATAGTGGTCATGACGATCCAGGTTCAGATAGGCTACGTTCGGCTTGCCTAGGTCAGGTTAAGGTTGTTCCGGTTATCTTCGACTCCTGCCCTATACACCGCTGCTCGGTGGATTTCAGCGCTCTACTGTGCTCAAATATTCTCTGCTTGTCCCCGGAGCGGTCAGAAATTGTGTTCTCGGCTCGTAAGGTTGAATTGGATTACGCTCGGTTATGTCACATTTGGTTAGGTTAGGAGAGGATACCTTTGACTTTTGTGCTGTGCACCGCTGTTCGGTGGGTTCCTGCGCTCTGCATTGCTCTTCTATGCTCTGCTCGGCACTTGGGAGGCCTGCAATAGTGGTCTCGCCACGCTGTTATGTTACGCTACGTTTGTACTGGTTAGGTCAGGTCAGCTTAGGTCAGCATGTGTTTGACTTATGTGCTATACACTGCTATGCCGTGGGTCTATGCGCTCTGCTGTACTGTAATACCTTCTGCTTGGCACCAGCGTGAAGAGAAAGAGCGGTCTCAGCACCTTAGGGTTGGGCTTCGACACGTCCTGTTATGCTACGTGTGGAGAGGTTCGGACAGGGTAGTTTAGACGTTTGTGTCATACACTGCTATTCCGTGGATTTCCACCGTCCACTTTGCTCTAATATGTTCTGCTTGGCTCTGTGGTGGCCAGAGACTGTGGTGGCGCCACGTCAGTCTGAGTAAGGTTACGTCTCGTTAGGTTAGGTTAGGATGATCTGGATAGGATTTCCCTTTTTGTGCTATACACTGCTGTTTGTTGGTTTTATGCGCTCTACGTTGCTTTACCACTTTCTGCTCCACTCTGTGGAGGAGGGGAATAGTGGTCGTCGCACGGCACTTTGAGCTAGGTTATGTTCGGTTATGTAAGGTTAGGTTAGGTTCGGATAGTGTGGCCTTGACTTTCGTGCTATAGACTGCTATGCGGTGAATTTCTGGGATCTACGAAGTTCTAACATTTTCTGCTTGCCTCAGGCGAGGCCAGCAATAGTTGTCTCCGCGCCTTAGGATGGAATAGGCTACGTTTGCTTGTGAAACGTCTGGTTATGCTAGGAGAGAGTAGCCTAGACTTTTGTGCCACACGCTGCTATTCGGTGGACTTCTCTGCTCTATTGTGCCCTAATATGATCCGCCTGCCTCTGGGATGGCCAGTAGTTGTGCCCCCCGCACGCTAGTATGTGTCGTGTTACGCTTCGTTAGTTTAGGTTTTGAAGGCTTTGTCAGAGTCTCTTTTACCTTTGTGCTGTACACTGCTATTCGGTGCGATCCTGCGATCTGCTGTGCTACAGCACGACCTGCTTTGCACTTCGGAGGTCAGCAATAGTGGTCTAGGCACGTTAGGTTAAATCATGTTACGTTCGTTTATGTTACGTTTCGTGTGGTTAGGATAGGATAGCCTAGACGTTTGTGCTATACAGCGCACTTCGGTGCATTTCTATATTCTACAAGGGCCTACTATGCTCTGCTCGACCCTCTGGATTCCAGCAATAGTGGCCTCGGCATGTCAGGCTGTGTTAGGATAAGTTCGGCTGGGTTGGATAGCGTTGCGTTATGCTCGGATAGCATTGACTTTCGTGCTGTAAACTGTTATTACGAGGAATTTTGAGCTCTACTGTGCTCCACTATGCTCTACTCGAATCTGGCGGGCCCAGAAATGGTGGTCGAGGCACGTTATTTTGAGTTACGTTACGCTCGGTTGGGTTACGGTAGTTTGGTTTATGCCTGGATACTTTGACTTTCGTCGAATACGCTGCTATTCGGTGGATATATGCGCTCTACTGTGCTCTGATGTAACCACTTCGACCCTGGGGATGAGAGCAATAGTGGTCGCGGTGCGATAATGTGAGTAGTTTCGTTTGCCATGCCATGCATGGATAGGTTAGGAGAGGATAGCATTCACCTTTGTGCTATACACCGCTAATCGGTGGATTCCTACGCTCCACATTGCTCTAATGTACTCTGTTCGACTCTAGGGGTGCCAGTAATAGTGGTATCGGCCCGTTAGTTTGAGCTAGGCTACGTTCGGTTGCGTTACGTCAGCTTGATTTTGGTTTGGACAGATTTGACTTTCGTAGTGTAAACTGATATTCGATGGATTTCTGCGTTCCACTGTGCTCGACTATATTCTGCTTGTCCCTCGGGAGACTAGCAATGATGGCCGGGGCACGTTACGGTGAGTCAGGCTATCTTTGGTCATGTTCTGCTTGTTTGGAATCGGCTGGGTTGGATAGCGTTGCGTTATGCTCGGATAGCATTGACTTTCGTACTGTAAACTGTTATTACGAGGAATTTTGAGCTCTACTGTGCTCCACTATGCTCTACTCGAATCTGGAGGGCCCAGAAATGGTGGTCGAGGCACGTTATTTTGAGTTACGTTACGCTCGGTTGGGTTAGGGTAGTTTGGTTTATGCCTGGATACTTTGACTTTCGTCGAATACGCTGCTATTCGGTGGATATATGCGCTCTACTGTGCTCTGATGTAACCACTTCGACCCTGGGGATGAGAGCAATAGTGGTCGCGGTGCGATAATGTGAGTAGTTTCGTTTGCCATGCCATGCATGGATAGGTTAGGAGAGGATAGCATTCACCTTTGTGCTATACACCGCTAATCGGTGGATTCCTACGCTCCACATTGCTCTAATGTACTCTGTTCGACTCTAGGGGTGCCAGTAATAGTGGTATCGGCCCGTTAGTTTGAGCTAGGCTACGTTCGGTTGCGTTACGTCAGCTTGATTTTGGTTTGGACAGATTTGACTTTCGTAGTGTAAACTGATATTCGATGGATTTCTGCGTTCCACTGTGCTCGACTATATTCTGCTTGTCCCTCGGGAGACTAGCAATGATGGCCGGGGCACGTTACGGTGAGTCAGGCTATCTTTGGTCATGTTCTGCTTGTTTGGGTTATGTTTGGTTAGCTTACACCTTTCTGACGAACACCGCAATTCTATGTATTTCTGCGTCCTACAATCCACAAGTATGTTCTGCTTGGCTCTGTGGAGGCGAGCAATAGTGCTCGCGGCACGTTAGGTTGTGCTAGGTTACGTTTGGTTATGATAAGGTAGGCTAGGTTAGGAAATGATCGCTCTGACTTTTGTGCTATACACTGCCATTCGGTGGATTTCAGGATCACTTCTGTCCACTAAGCTGCTTTGCATGGCTCCGGGAAGGCCAGCAATAGGGTCCTCGGCATCCTATTCTGTGTTATGCGACGTTCTGTTAGGTTAGGTTAGGACATGTTATGTTAGGATGTCTTTCACTTTCGTACTATACACGGCAATGCGGTACTTCGACTCTAGGGGTGCCAGTAATAGTGGTATCGGCCAGTTAGTTTGAGCTAGGCTACGTTCGGTTGCGTTACGTCAGCTTGATTTTGGTTTGGACAGATTTGACTTTCGTAGTGTAAACTGATATTCAATGGATTTCTGCGTTCCACTGTGCTCGACTATATTCTGCTTGTCCCTGCAATGATGGCCGGGGCACGTTACGGTGAGTCAGGCTATCTTTGGTCATGTTCTGCTTGTTTGGGTTATGTTTGGTTAGCTTACACCTTTCTGACGAACACCGCAATTCTATGTATTTCTGCGTCCTACAATCCACAAGTATGTTCTGCTTGGCTCTGTGGAGGCGAGCAATAGTGCTCGCGGCACGTTAGGTTGTGCTAGGTTACGTTTGGTTATGATAAGGTAGGCTAGGTTAGGAAATGATCGCTCTGACTTTTGTGCTATACACTGCCATTCGGTGGATTTCAGGATCACTTCTGTCCACTAAGCTGCTTTGCATGGCTCCGGGGAGGCCAGCAATAGGGTCCTCGGCATCCTATTCTGTGTTATGCGACGTTCTGTTTGGTTAGGTTAGGACATGTTATGTTAGGATGTCTTTCACTTTCGTACTATACACGGCAATGCGGTGGAATACTGCGCTCTTCTGCGCTCAAGTATATACCGCTTGGCTCCGTCGGGGAAGGAAAGCGGGGTCTCGGCACGTTAGGTTGTGTTAAGCTACGTTCGGTTGTGTTACGTTTGGTCATGTTAGGATAGCGTAGCTTCGAATGTTGCGCCATGCACTACGATTCCATGCATTTCAGCAATCTACCCTTCTCTAGTATGTTCAGGTTGACTTTCGGGAGGGCAGCAATAGTGGTCTCGGCAGGTTGGGATGAGTCATGTTACGTTTGGTTACGTTACGTTTGGTCAGGTTAGCAAGTGATAGCTTTGACTTTTGTGCTATACACTGCTATTCGGTGGAGTTCGGCGCTCTACAGAGCTCTAGCATGTTCAGTTTGGCACTGGGAATGCCAGCAGCAGAGGTCTCGGCAATTTATGCTGTGTTACGTCGCGTTCGGTTGGTTTATGTCAGGATAAGTTTGGTTAGGATGGCTTTGACATTTGTAGTATACACTGCTCTTCGGCGGATTTTCGCCCTCTACAGTGCGCTAGTACATTCCGCTTGGCTATCGGGAGGCCAGCAGTAATGCTCTCGGCCCGATAGTCTGTTTTGATGCAACTGTGCACTAGTACATTCTGCTTGGCTATGGGGAGGCCAGAAGTAGTGCACTCGGTCCGTAAGGCGGAGTTATGATGCGTTTGCTTATGTTGCCTTTGGTTAGGTTATTATAGGATAGCTCTCACTTTGGCGCCACTCCCTGTTTTTTGGTGGTTTTCTCCGCTACACTACGCTCTGATATGGTCTGCTTTGCTCTGAGAATGCAAGGAATTGTGGCCGCTGCACGTTAGTCTCTATTACGTTACGTGAGTTCGATTTATGCTTGCATGGGTTAGGTTTGGGTAGCTTTGACTTTTCTGCCATACGCTGCGATTATATGGATTCCTGCGCCCTGCTGTCATGTAATATGTCGTGCATGTCTCTGGGGAGGACAGGAATGACGGTCTCGGAAGGCTACCCTTTGTCTGGTTACGTTTGGTTATGTTACGATTGGTAACATTAGCAAAGGATAGCTGCAACTTTTGTGCTGTACACTGCTATTCGGTGCATCCCTGCGTTCCACTGTTCTCTAATGTGTTGCGCTTGTCCCTGGGAGGCCTGCAATGTTGGTCGTGGCACATATGTTTGATTCAAGTCACGTATGGTTATGTTAGGTTTGATTAAGTTTGGATAGGATGCATTTGACTATTATGATATGAAATGCTATTCGGTGGACCTCTTCGCTCTACTGTGCAGTAGAATATTCTGCTTGGATCTGGCCAGCAATCGTGGTAGGGGCACGTTTGGTTTTGTTACGTTACGTTTGGTTATGTAACGATTGGATAGGTTTGGAGGCGATGTCCTTGACTTTTGGTGTATACACTGTTATTCGGTGGATATCAGCGACCGACAGTGCTCCAGTACGTTCTGCTCGGCAAAGGGAAGGCCAGCAAACATGGTCTTGGCAAGTTATGTTGTGTTCGGCCGCCTTATGTCAGGTTGCGTTCGTTTGGGTTAGGTATCAATATCTTTGGCTTTTCTGCTGTATACCGCGTTTCGATGGATTTCTGCGCTCTACTCTCCTCTAGTATGTTCTGCATGACTCTGGGGAGGCCAGCAATACTGGCCTCCTCTCGTTAGGTTTAGTTAGCCTACGTTTGGTTTGGTTAGGTTAGGTCAGGCATGGTTAGGATATCATTGACATTTGGTCCATTCGCTGCTCTATGGAGGATATCTGCGCTCGGCTGTGCTCCGGTATTTTCTACTTGGATCCTGGAACCCAGCAGCAGTGGTCTGGCACGTTAGGATTGGTTAGGTTACGTTTGGCATACATAGATTTGTTTGGGTCAGGTAAAGATAGTTTCGACTTTTCAGCTATTCACAGCGATTCTATGTATTCCTGCGCTCTTCTCTCTACTAATACGCTCTGCTAGACTCTGTGGATGTCAGCTATACTGGTCGCGGGAGGTTAGGTTGAGTATGGTTACGTAAGGTTAGGTCCGGCCACGTTGGGTCAGGTTAGGATAGCTTCAACACTTGTGCTCAACACAACTATCCTGTGGACTTCTAGGCTCTACTGTACTTCTCCATATTCTGGTTGCATCCGTGGACGCCAGCAATAGTAGTCGCGGCACGTTAGGTTTCGTTACGTTAGGCTTGGATAGGATATGTTAGGTTAGGTTTGGTCACCTTGTCCTTTAATTTGTGCCATACACATATCTTTGGAAGGTTTCTACGCTCTACACTGCTATACTATACCCTGCTCGACTCAGGTGTGGTCAGTGATGTTGGTCTCGGCACGTTAGCTTGAGTTAGCTTACATTCGGCTACGTTACGATTGGTTATCTTTGCAGAGGCTGGCTATCACTTTTGCGCTAAGCAATGCTTTTCGGCGGATTTCTGCACCCTACTGTGCTCTAGTATGTTCAGCTTGGCTCTGGGAGGGCCAGGAATAGCGGTATCGGCAGGTTACGTTGAGTTATGTTATGTTTGGTTAAATTAGGTTAGGTCAGGTTAGGTTAGCGTATCTGTGGCTTTTGTGCTTTACACTGCAATGCGGTGGATCTCTGCGCTCCACTGTGCTCGGGTATGCTCTGCATGTCACTGTGGAGGAGAGCAAAAACAGTCTCGTCTCGCTAGGTATAGTTAGTCTGCGCTTGGTTTGGTTACGTTAGGACACGTAGGGCTAGGATTTCTATGACGTTTGTGTTATTCACTGCTCTTTGGAGGCATTCTGCCCTCTGCTGTGCCCTATTATATTCTACTTGTCTCCGGAGAATCAGGCAGTAGTGGCCTCGGCTCGTTAGGTTAGGATTGATTGGGTTTGATCATATTACGTTTGGACTGGTTAGGATAAGGTAGCTGTGACTTTGGCGCTATACACTACTCTTCGTCGTATTTCTACGCTCTACATTGCGCAACTGTGCTCTGCTCGACTCTGCGGATGCCAGTAACAGTGGTCTCGGCCCGATAGTTAGATATTTGCTTCCTTCGGCTATGCTACGTTTGGTTAGGGTAGGAGAGGATAGCATTGACTTTTGTGCTGCATACTGCTATTCGGTGGATTTCTGCAGTCTGCTGTGCACAAATGTGCTCTGCTTGCTACTGAGGCAGCTAGCCACAGTGGTCTCGGCACGTTAGATTGATTTATGCCAGGCTTTGTTACATCATGTTAGTTTGCATTAGGTGTGCATAGAAACGACTTTCGTGGTTTACACTGCTATTCTGTGGATTTCTGCGCTCTACTGTGCTCTGGTATGTTCTGCTTGGCGCTGCGGAGGTCAGCCGTAGTGGTCTCGTCTCGTTTGGCTCAGTTAGTCTACGTTTGGTTAGGTTAGGTTAGGTCATGTGTGGGTAAGATGTCTCTGACGTCTGCGCCATTCGCTGCTCTAGTGAGGATTTCTGCGCTCTGCTGTTCTCTAGTACATTCTTCTTGGCGCTGGGGAGGCCAGCAACAGGGGTCTGGGCACGCTAGGTTGGATTATGTTGCGCTAGGTCATGTTACGTTTAGTTGTGCTAGGTTAGGCTAGCTCTGAATTTTGCGCTATACACAGCTAATCGGTGGATTGCCGCTCTCTACATTGCTCTACTGTATTCCGCGCGACACTGATGTGGCCAGCAATGGTGGTCGTGGCACGGAAGGTTGAGATATGTTACGTTCGGCCATTTCAGGTTCGGTTACGTTAGGGGAGGGCAGCTCCTGCTTTTGTGATATACTCTGCTATTCGGCGGACTCCTATACTCTACTGTGCTCTAACATGCCCTGCTTGTCTCTGAGGAGGCCAGCAACAGTGGTTTCGGCGCGCTAGGTCGAGTTAGATTACGTTTGTTCGGCTCAGGCTACCTTGAATTAGGTTAGGATAGCTATGACCGTTGTGCTCAACACTGCTATGCTATGGAGCTCTGGTCTCTTCTTCGTTCTTTCATATTCTGCTTGTCTCTGGGGACACTAGCAATAGTGGTAGCGGCACGTTCAGTTGTGGTACGTTACGTATGATTAGTTTAGGTTCGGTTAGCTTTATCCTGCACCTTTGTTCTGCACACTGCAGTTCGGTGGACTTCTACACTCTACATTGCTCTACCGAACTCTGCATGGCCCCGCGGCGTCCTGCAATAGCCGTCGCGTCTCGTTATGTTGAGTTAGGCTTCGTTTGATGGGGTTACGTTTGCCGGGGTTAGGCTCGGATGGCATTGACTTTTACCATATACACTGCGACTCTATGGATTTCAGCGCTCTACAGACATCTAATATGTTCTGATTGGCTCTGAGGCGACCAGCATTTATGGTCGCGTCACGTTAGGTTGTGTTATGTCACGTTTGGTTAGGTCACGATTATCTAGGTTAGGAGGTGATAGCTCTGACTTCTTGAGCTATACGCTGCCATTCGGTGAATTTTTGAGCTCTTCGCTGTTCTAATATGCCCTGCTTGACTCTGGGAGGCCAGCAATCGTAGTCTCGTCGCGATATGTTTTGGAAGGTTACGTTTGGTTACGACACGCTTCGCCACGTTTGAACAGGACATCTTTTACCATTGTGCTTTACACTGCTACCCGAGCGATATCTGCGTTCGGCATTGCTCTACTAGCGACTGCTCGACAATCGCGAGGCCAACAATTGTGGTGGCGGCACGTTAGGTTGTGTTAGAGTGCATTCGATTTTGTTAGGATACGTTGCGTTAGACTAGGTTAGCTTCGACTTTCTTGTTGTAAACTGTGATTAGCTAGAATCCATCGCTCTACTGTGTTCTACTATACTATGCTCGAATCTGGGGAGCCCAGCAGAAGTTGTAGCGACACGTTATTTTGAGTTATATTACTTACGGTTAGTTCAGGTTTTGTTAGGTTTGTATATGATACCCTTGACTTTTGTGGTATACAGTGCTCTTCGGGGTATATCTGCGCTCTACTGTGCAATAATGTGCCTCGCTTTGCTCTGGGGATGTCAACAACAGAGGTCTATGCACGTTGGGATGAGTTAGGTTACGTTTGGCTTTACTATATTCGGTTATGTTATGCCAGGACAGCTATGACTCTTGTGCTGTACACTGCCATTCGGTGGGTTTCTGTGCTCTACTGTGCTCTAGTTTGTCCTTCTTGGCCCTGTGGGGCAACAATAACTGTCTCTGCTCGTTAGGTTGTTTCAGGCTATGTTTGGCTATGTTCTGTTGGTTTAGGTTATGCTTGAGTAGCTTTGACTTTTCCGATGTGCACTGCGGTTCAATGGATTCCTGCGTCCTACTGACCACTAATGTGTCCTCATTGGCTCTGGGGAGGCTGGCAATAGTGGTCGAGGCCTGTTAGTTTGAGTTACGCTATGATCGGTTGTGTTACGATTCTTTATGTTAGGAGAGGGTAGCTTTGACTCTAGTGCTATAGTCTGCTATAAAGTGCATTACTGCGCCCGACAGTGACCTAACATTTTCAGCTTAGCTGCGGGAAGGCCAGCAATACTGGCCCCGGCTCGTTATGTTGAGTCAGGTTATTTTCGCTTGGGATGGGTTAGTCTAAGTTTGGTTAGGACAGCTTCAACTTTTATGCCTTACACTGCTTTTCAGTATATTCCTACACCCTACTGTGCTCTAGTATGTTCTGCTTCGCTCGGGAGGGGGGGGGGGCAGCAATAATGGCCACGTCGCGTTAGGCTTTGTCAGAGTATGCTTGGCTATGTTCCTTTGGTTTGGGTTATGCTTGGGTAGCTTCAACCTTTCTGATACACACTGCGATTCTTTGGTTATCTGCGTTCTACTCTCCACTAATGTGCTCTGCTTGGATCCTGGGAGGACAGCAATAGTGGTCTCGGCACGTTATATTGAGACATATTACTCTAGGATAGCTTGTGCTAGGCTATGTTTGGTATGTATGGCCTTAACTTTTGTGCTGTACACTGCCTTTCTGTGGATTTCTGCGCTCTAATGTGCTGTAGTATGCCCTGCTTGGCTTCGCGGTGGGCAGCAATACCGGTCCCAGCACGCTGGGTTGAGTTTGGCTATGTTCGGTTACGTTCTGTTGGTTTGGTTAGGCGTGGGTATCTCTGACTCTTCTGATATACACTGCGAGTCTATGGATTTCTGCGTTCTGCTCTTCACAAATGTTCTCTCCTTGGCTCTGTGGAGGCCAAAGTTAGTGCTCGCGGCACATTAGGTTTTGCTTGGTTACGCTTGGTTGTGTTACGGTTGGTTAGGTTAGTATCGGATTACTTTGACATTAGTACTATTTTCTGCTATTAAGTGGATTTCTGCGACCGACAGCACTCCAATATTATCAGCATGGCTCTGGGGATACCAGCAATAGTGGTCGCGGCACGTTATGTTGAGACAGATTACACTCGGTTAGGTCGGGTTAGGCTAAGTTGGAAAGTATAGCATTATGTTCTGTGCTGTACACTGCTATTCGGTGGATTTCTGCGTTCTACTGTTCTCTAGTGTGTCCTGCCTCGCCCTGGGGAGGGCAGCAAAAGCGGTATCGGCACGTTAGGTTCAGTTACTCCATGTTGCCTATGTTCTGCTAGTTTGGGTTAGGATTGGGTAGCTTTGACTTCTCCGATATGCACTGCGATTCTATGGACTTCTGCGCTCTACTCCCCACTAGTGTGTTCCGCTTGTCACTGGGGATAAATGCTATAATTGCTGCGGCACGTTAGGTTGGGTTAGGCTGCGTTTGTTTATGCTACGATTGGATAGTTTAGGAGGGGATAGCTTTAACTTTTGTGGTATAGTGTGCTATTATGTGTATCTTGCGACCCATTGTGCTCCAATATTTTCAGCTTGTCCGAGGGAAGGGCAGTAATGGTGGTTTCGGCACGCTACGTTGAGTCATGATAATTACGGCTAGGTTGTGTAAGGCTATGTTTAGTTAGGATAACATAAACTATTGCGCTGTACACTGGTATTCGGGGAATTTATGTGCTCCACTGGCCTCTAGTATGTCCTCCTTGGCTCTGGGGAGGGCAGCAACAGCGGCCTCGGCACGTTAGTTTCAGTTAGGCCATGTTTGGGTATGATCTGTTTGTTTGGGTTAGGCTTAGGTAGCTTGGATTCTTCTGATATACACTGCGATTCTATGGATTACTGTGCTCTAACCTCCACTAATGTGTTCGGCTTGGCTCTGGGGAAGCCATCAATGGTGGTAGCGGTAGGTTATGTTGAGCTAGGCTACGTTAGGTTATGCTACGTTTGGTTTTGCTAGGGGACGATGGCTTTTCTTTAGCGCTATAGTCTGCCACTAGGTGTATTCCTGCGCCCTGCAGTGTTATAGTATTTTCAACATGTATCTGGGAAGGCCAGCAATATTGGTCTCGGCACGTTATGTTGAGTTATGTTACATGCGGTTATGTTGGGTTGGGCAACGTTTGGTCACAGTAGCTTTAACTTTTGTGCTGTACACTGCTTTTCGGTGGATTTCTGCTCCCTACTGTGCTCCAGTCTGTCCTGTTTGCCTCAGGTGTGGGCTGCATTAGCGGTCTCGGCAGGCCAGTCTGAGATACGCTATATTTGGATATGTTCCCTTGGTTTGCGTTAGGCTTGGGTAGCTATGACGTTTCTGATATTCACTGCGTTTCTATGGATTTCTGCGCCGTACTCTCCACTAATGTGTTCTGCTTGGCTCTGTGTAGGCCAGCAATGGTTGTCGCGGCAGGTTAGGTTGACTTAGGTTACGCTTGGTTGTGTTACGAATGGCTCGGTTAGGAGAGGACAGCTTTGGCTTTAGTGCTATAGTCTGCTATAAATTGGATTCCTGCGCCGGGCAGTGATCTAATATCTTCAGCTTGTCCCCGGGAAGTCAAGCAATAGTTGCCCCGGCACGTTATGTCGATTCACGCTACTTTGGTTTAGGTTGGGTGAGGCTAAGCTTGGTTAGGATAGCTTTAACTTCTGTGCTGCACACTGCTATTCGGTGGATATACAAGCTCTTCTATGCTTTAGTAAGTTCTTCTTGGCACTGCGGAGGGCAGCAATATGGTCCTCGTTACGCTAGGTTGGTTTATGCTATGTTCTGTCATGTTCGGCTGGGTAGGGGTAGGTTCGGGTAGCTATGACTTTTCTGATGTACACTGCGATTCCATGGACTTCTGCGTTCTACTCTCGACTAATACGCTCTGCTTGACTCTGTAGAGGCCAGCAGTGGTGTTGGCGGCGTGATAGGGTGAGGTTGGTTACGTTTGGTATTTACAGTTCTTTACGTTTCGACAGTGTAGCTTAGACATTAATGCTATAGTCTGCTATTAGGAGGACTTCTGAGCTCTACAGTTCTGTAATATTTTCAGCTTGGCTCTGGGAAAGCCTGCAATAGTGGTCTCGGCCTATTACGTTCAGACAGGTTACGTTCGGATGGATTGGGTTCTTCTAAGTCTGGTGGGTGTTGACTCTTCGTTTGTGCTGTACACTGCTATTCGGTGGATATATGCGCTCAACTGTGCTCTAGTAGGTCCTGCTTGGCTCAGGGGGGGGGGGGGAGCAATAGCGGTTCCGTCACGTTAGGATCAGTTACGCCATGTTGCTTGTGTTATGTCCGTTTGGGTTAAGCATGGGTCGCTCTTACTTTTCTGATGTACACTGCGATATTTTGGATTTCTGCGTTCTACCCTCCACTAATGTGTTCGGCTTGGCTCTTTGGTTGCCATCAATAGTGGTCGCCATATGTTATGTTGAGCTAGGTTACGTTAGGTTATGTTACGTTAGGTTCTATTAGGGTAGGATGGCTTTTCATTAGCGCTATAGTCTGCCATTAGGTGGATTCCTGCGCCCTGCAGTGCTATAATATTTTCGGCTTGGCTCCGGGAAGGCCAGCAATATTGGTATTGGCACGTAATGTTGAGTCAGGTTACGTGCGGTTATGCTGGGTTGTGCACAGTTTGGTCAGAGTAACTTTAACTTTTATGCTGTACACTGATTTGCGGTGGATTTCTGCTCCCTACTTTGCTCTAGTCTGTCCTGCTTGGCACTTGGAGGGGGGGGGGGCAGGAATAGCGGTCTCGGCACGTTAGGCTGAGTTAGTCTCTGTTTGGCTATGTTCTCTCGGTTCGGGTTAGGCCTGAGTCGCTTTGACGTTTCTGATATACACTGCGATTCTATGGATTTCTGCCTTCTACTCGCCGCTAGTGTGCTCTGCATGGCTCTTGGGAGACCAGCAATGGTGTTCTCGGCACGTTGTGTTGCGTTCTTCAATGTTTGATTAAGTTCTGTTGGTTTGGTTTAGGTTTGGGGAGCTCTACCTTTTGTGATGTACACAGCGATTCCTTGAATTTCTGCGTCCTACTCCCATTTAACGTTTTCTGCTTGGCCCTGCGGAGGACATCAATTGCGGTTGCGTCACGTTAGGTTATGTTGGGTTACGTTTGGTTATGTTACGATTGGATAGGTTAGGAGAGGATAGCTTTGACTTTAGAGCTCTAGTCTGGAATTAGGTGGATTCCTGCGCCCTACTGTGCACTATCATTTTCACCTTGGATCTGGGAAGGCCAGCAATAGTGGACACGGCGCGATATGTTATGTCGGGTTACGCTCGGTTACGTCGGGTTAGGCAAAGTTTGGAGAGGATCGCTTTAACTTTTGTGCTGCACACTACTTTTCGGTGGATTTCTGCGCTCTACTGTGCTCTAGTACGTCCTGCCTGGCACGGAGGACGGCAGGTATAGCGGCCTCGGCACGTCAGGTTGAGTTTGGCTAAATTTGGCTACGTCCTGTCCGTTTGTGTTAGACTCATGTAGCTCTGACTTTTCTGATATATACTGAGATTCTATGGATATATACGTTTTACTCCCCACTAGTTTGCTCTGATTAGCACTGTGATAGACGGTATTGGAGGCCTCGGCAAGTTATGCTGATTCAGGCTACATTCGCGTATGTTGGGATAGGCTAAGTTTGGTTGGATTACCTTTAACCTTTGTGCCGTACACTGCTGCTCGGTGGATTTCTGCGATTCACAATGCTCTAGTATATTCTGCGTCGCTCTGGGGTTGGCAGCAATGGCGGTCTCGGCACGTTGGTTTGAGTTAAGCTATGCTTGGTTATGTTCTGTTTGTTTGGGTTAGGTTCGGGTAGCTTTGACTTTACTGATATGCACTGCGTTTCTATGGACACTTACGTTCTACGCCCCACTATCGTGTTCTGCTTATATCAGGGGAGGCCAGCAATAGTGGTCTGGGCACGTTACGCTGAGTTAGGTTACGTTCGGATGGGTTGGGTTATGCCATGTTTGGTTGGGATTGCGTTAACTTTTCTGCTGCACACATTTGTTCGGTGGAATCCTGCGGTCAACTGCGCTCTAGTATGCCCTGCTTGGCCCTGGTGCTGGCAGCAATAGCGGTCCCAGCACGTTAGGTTAAGTTAGGCTACGTTTTTCTCTGTCCTGCTTGTTTAGGTTAGGTATGCGCAGCTTTGACTTTTCTGATAAACAATGTGATTCCATGGACATCTGCGCACTACTCTCCAATAATGTGTCCCGTTTGTCTCTGGGAAGGCCAGCAATAGTGGTCGCGGCGCGTAGGTTTGAGATTGGTTACGTTTGTTTATATTACGATTGGATATGTTAGGAGAGGTACGCCATGACTTTAGTGCTATAGTCTTGTACTAGGTGGATCTCTGGGGTCAATAGTGCTCTAGTATTTTCAGCTTGGCTCTGGGAAGGACAAAAATAGTGGTCTCTGGACGTTACGTTGAGTCACGTTACGTTCGTTTATGTCCGACCAGGATAGGTTTGGTTGCGATATATGTATCTTTTGTGGTGTACACTGCTAGCAATTCGGTGGATATCAGCGATCTACCGTGCTCTAGTGTGTCCTGTTTGCTCAGGGGATGGCAGCAATAGCGGCCTCCGCATGTTAGTTTGAGTTAGGCTATGTTCCGTTGTGTTCTGTTGGTTCGGGTAGCTATTACTTTTCAGGTATAGAATGCGATTGTATGGGTTTCTGCGTTCTACTCTCCACTAGAGTGTTCTGCTCGAATGTGAGGAGGTCAGCAATAGTGGTCGCGGCGCATTACGTTGAGTTGGGATGCGCTTGGATATATTACGATTGGTTAAGTTAGAACAGGATCGCTTCGACTTTAGTGTAGAGACTGCTATTAGGTTGACTTCTGCGCCTTGCAGTGCTCTTATATTTTCAGCTATGCTCGGCGATGGCCAGCAATAGTGGTCTCGGCACGTTCGGTTGGGTCAGGCTACGTTCGGTTACGTTGTGTTGGGATAAGTTTGTTTTGGATAGCTTTAACCTTTGTGCTGCACACTGCTGTTCGTTGGATTCCTACGATCTACTTTCCTCTAGTATGTCCTGCTTGGACCTGGGGATGGCAGCAATGGCATTCTCAGAACGTTAAGTCGAGTTAGGCTATGTCTGGTTATGCTCTGTTGGTTTCCGTTAGGTGTGGGTTGCTTTGGCTTTTCCGATATACACTGCGATTCTATGGACTTCTGCGTTCTACTCTCCATTAGCGTGTTCTGCGTGGATTTCGGGAGGCCGCAGTGGCGGTTGCGGCGCGACAAGTTGAGTTAGGTTACGTTCGGATATGTCACCATTGGTTACGAATGGAGGTTGTAGTATCGACTTTAGTGCCCTAGCCTGTCATTAGGTGGATCTCTGCGCCCTACACTGCTCTAACATGTTCAGTTTGGCTTTAGGAAGGCCAAGAGTAGTGCTCTCGGCACGTTATTATGAGTCACGTTACGTTCAGTCAGTTTGGGTTACGCTAAGTTTGGTCACTGTAGCTTTAACTTTCGTGCTGTACTCAGCAATTCGGTGGACTTCTACGGTCCACTGTGCTCTAGTATTTCATGCTTGACTCTGGCGGGGGCGACAATAGCTGTCTCGGCACGTTAGGTTTGGCAAGACTATGTTTGGCAATGTGCGGTTTGTATGGGTTAGGTATGGGTAGCTCTGACTTCCCTGATGTACACTGCAATTCTATGTATTTCTGCGTTCTACTTTCCATTAATGTTTTCTGCTTGACTCTGGGGAGGCTAGCAATAGCGGGTTCGGCACGCTAGGTTGAGTTAGGCTATGTTTTGTTATGTTCTGTTGGTTTGGGTTAGGCTCACGTAGCTTTGACGTTTCTGATATTCACAGTGGTTCGTTGGATATCTGCGTTCTGCCATCCACTAATGTGTCCTGCTTGGCTCTCGGGATGCCAGCAATAGCGTTCGCGGCACGATAGGTTGTGTTATGTTTCGTTTGGTTGTGTAACAAAAGGTTATGTTAGGAGAGGATAGCTATGACTTTAGTGGTACAGCCTTCAATTGGGTGGCTTTCTGCGACCTACAGTGCTCCAATATTTTCAGCTTGGCTATGAGAAGGCCAGCAACAGTGGCCTCGGCACGATATGTTGTGACAGGTTACGTTCGATTAGGCTGGCTTAGGCTATGCTTTTTGAGGTAAATTATAACTTTCTCGCTGTACAGTGAAATTCGGTAGGTTTCTGCTCTCTACTGTGCTCTTGCATGTCATGCTTGAATATGGGGTGTGCGGCAATAGCGGTCTCGGTACGTTAGGTCGGGTTAGGCTTTGTTTGGCTATGTCCTGGTGGCTTGGGTTAGGTTTGGGTATCTTCGGCATTTCTGATATACACTGCGATTCTATGGATTTCTGCGTTCCACTCTCCACTATTGTGTTCTGCAATGCTCTCCGAAGGCCAGCAGTAGTGGTCGCGCCAGAATAGTTTCATTTAGGTTACGTTTGGTTGGGTTAAGGTGTGTTTGGCTAGGAGAGGGTAGCCTTGACTTTAATGCTACAGTCTACTATTAGGTGTACTTCTGCGCCCTACGGTGACCTTATATTTTCAGCTTGGCCATGGCAAGGCTAGCAACAGCGGTCTCGAAGCGTTACGATTGTTCAGGCTACTTTCTGTTAGGTTGTGTTAGGATATGCTTGGTGAGGGTAGCTTCAACATTTGTGCTGTACACTGTTATTCGTTGAACTTCTGCGCTCTGCTGTGCTCTAGTACGTCCTGCTTGGATCTGCGGCCGGCAGCAATTGCGATCACGGCACGTTAGTTTGAGATAAGCAATGTTTGGCTATGTTCAGTTGGTTTGGGTTAGGTTTGGGTAACTCTGTCTTTTCAAATATACACTACGATTATATGGAATTCTGCGTACTACTCTCCGCTAATGTGCTCCGCTTGGCTCTGGGGAGGCCAGCAATAGTTGTCGCGGCACGTTAGGCTGAGTTAGGTTACGTCTGGTTATGTTACGGTTGGCTAGGTTACGAGAGGGTGGCTTCATCTTTAAAGACATAGTCTGCTATTATGTGGATTTCTGCTCGCTACAGATATTTAATATTTTCAGCTTTGCCCTGGGAGTGCCAGCAATAGTGGTCTCGGCACGCTATGATGAGTCAGGTTACGATCGGTTAGGCTGCGTCGGGCTCAGTTCGGTCAGTGTAGATTTAACTTTTGTGCTGTACACTGCCATTGGCTATATCTCTGCGCCCTGCTGCGGTTTAGAATGTCCTGCATGGCTCTGTGGAGGGCAGCAGTGGCGGTCTCGACACGTTAGGTTGAGTTGGGTTACGTTTGGCAGTATTATGATTGGTTAGGTTAGTAAGGGTAGCTTCCTCTTTAGTGATGTATTCTGATATTCGGTGGATTTCCGCGCTCTACTGTGCTCTTGCATGTCCAGCTTGGCTCTGTGTAGGGCAACAATAGAGGCCTCGGCACGGTAGCTTGACTGAGGCTATGTTTGCTTATGTTCTGCTGGTTTAGGTTAGGCTAGGGTGTCTCTGACATTTCCGATATGCACTGCGATTCTATGTACTTCTGCGGTCTACTATCCGCTAACGTGTTCTGCGTGGCTCTGTCGTGGCCAGCAAGGTGGTCGAGGGACGTTAGGTTGGATCAGGTTTTGGTTTGGTCATATTACGATTGGTTAGGTCTGGAGAGGATAGCTATGACACTAGCGCTAGTGTCAGCTACTAGGTGGATTCCTTTGCCATACTGTGCTCTAATACTTTCAGCTTGGCTCTGTGAAGGCCAGCGTTAGTGGCCTCTGCACTTTACGTTGAGTCAGGTTACGATCGGTTTGGTTGGGTCAGGATAAGTTTAGTCAGTATAGCCTCAACTTTTGTGCTGTACACTGCTATTCGGTGGATATCAGCGTTCTGCTGTGCTCTAGTATGCCCTGCTTGACTCTGGGAAGGGCAGCAGTGGCAGTCTCGGCACGTTAGTTTGAGTCAGGCTATGTTTGGTTACGTCCTGTTGGTTCGGGTTAGCCTTGGGTAGCTGTGGTTTCTCTAATATACACAGCGATTCTATTGATTCCTGCGAACTACACTCCACTAATATGTTCTACTTGGCTCTGCGCAGGCCAGCAATAGTGGTCTGTCCATGTTAGGTTTAGTTAGGCTACATTCGTATGTGGTACGTTAGGCTAGGTTAGGATAGGCTATTTTGACATCTGTGCTATTCACTGCTATTCCGTGGACTCCTGCGCTCCAAGTTGCTCTAACATCCTCTGCCTGGCACTGCGGATGCCAGCAATAGCTGCCTCGTCATGTTATGTTGAGTTACACTACGTTTTTTAGTTGCGTACGGTTAGGTTATGTCAGGAAATGTTTGACTTTTGTCCTATAAAGTGCTAAGCGGTGGATTTCTGCTCTCTGCTGTGGTCTAGTTTGTTCTCCTTTGCTCTCGGCTGGCCAGCAATAACGGTCACTTCGTATAAGGTTGGTTTGTGCTCCGTTTGTTTGTGTTATGTTTGGCTAGGTTAGGATATGCTACTTTGGCTTTTGCGCTGTACACTGCTATTCGTTGGATTCCTCCGATCTATTGTGCCCTAATATGCTTTGCTTGACTCCACCGAGGCCATCAATAGCTGTCATGGCACATTCTGGTGTGTCAGACTACGATTGGTTAGGTTAGGCTACGTCATGTTATTTTACGATATCTTTGACCATTGTGCTATACGCTGCAATGGGGTGGCACTCCGCGCTCTAATGTGCTGTAATGTGTTCCGCTTGACTCTGGAGAAGCCAGCAACATTGGTCCCGCAAGGTTATGTCGCGTTACTCTAAGTTCGGACAAGTTCGGTTAGGACATGTTAGGACCGAGTATCTCTGACTTTTGTGCTATACACTTCAATGCGGCGGGATTATGCGCTCAACTGTGCTCTAATATTTACTACTTTGCTCTTGGGAGGCCAGCAATAGTGGTCTTGGAGCATTGACTTGAGTTGTGTTACGTACGCTTACGTCACACTTGGCCAGGTAAGTAAACGGTAGCCTCGACTTTTGTGCTATACACTGCTATTCGTTGGATTTCTGCTGTCTTCTGTGTTATAACACGTTCTGAATGTCTCTGGGTAGGCCAGCAACATTGGCCTCGCCACGCTACGTTGAGTTACACTGCGTTTGAATAGGTTAGGATCGGTCGGGTTGGATTGGGGTATATCCCATTTTTGTGCTGTACACTGCTATCTACGGATTTCTGCGCTCTACTGTGTTCTAATATTTTCTGCTTGCCTCTAGGGTGGCCAGAGACAGTGGTCGCGGTTCGATAGGTTTGGTTGCATTACGTTTGGGTATGTTATGGTTGTATATATTTGGATATGGTTGCTTTGACGTTTGTGCAATACAGTGATTTTCGGTGGATTTGTGCGCTCAAGTTTGCTCTAGCATGTTCTGTTTGTGTCTGGAAGAGCAGCAATATAAGTCTCGGCAAAATACGTTGAGATGTGCTACGAATGGTTTGGTTACGTTAGGTCAGGTGAGGTTTGGGTATCTTTGAATTTATGGCCATACACTGCAATGCAGCGTATATCTGCGCTCTACTGTGCTCTAGTATACTCTGCTTGGCTCTGCGGAGGCCAGCACTAGTGGTCGGGGCATGTTAAGTTGTGTTATGTTACGGTTCTTTTGGCCAGGATAGGAAGATTTGGTCAGGATTTCTTTGACCTTTGTGGTATACACTGATATTCGGTGCATTTCCGCGTTGTACATTGCTCTACTCTACGGCGCTCGACTCTGGTGAGGCTAGAAGTAGTGGCCATGGCAAGCTAGTTTGAGCTATGTTATGATTGGTTAAGTCAGGTTTGGCAACGTTTGGCTGGGACATCTCTGGCATTCGTACCATATAGTGTTATTCGACGGATTTCTGTGATCCGCTCAGCTCTATAACATTCTGTTTGACCCTGCGGAGGGCATGAGCAGTGTTCGCGGCACTTTACTTTGAGCTATGCTGCGTTCGATAAGGTAAGGTTAGGTAAGGTTAGGTTAGGATATTTGCGGCTTTTGTGTTATTCACTGCAGTGCGGTTGATTCCTGCTCTCTAATGTGCTAAAGTGCGTTCCGCTTGTCTCTGTGGTGGCAAGAAGTTGTGGTCTCGTCGTGTTACTTATATTTAGGTTACGTTTGTATGTGTTACGTTTGGCTAGCTTAGGACATGTTACTCTATCTTTTGCGATGTACACTGCTATTCGTCGGATTCCTGCGCTCTAATGTGCTCTAATATGCTTTGCTTGGCCCCAAGGAGGCCATAAATAGAGTTCACGGCATGTTATATTGAGTAAGGTTATGTTTGGTTAGTCTAGGTTTGCGGCGGCCTTGACTTATATACATTGCTATTCGTTGGATTTCTGCTTTCTACTGTACTCTAATATTTTCCGCTTGGATCTGGGGATCGCAGCAATATTTGTCTCATCACGTTATATTCAGTTACACTACGTTTGAATAGGTAAGGTTAGGTCAGGTTGGGTTAGGATATCTTTCACTTTTGTGCTTTGCACTGCAATGCGGTGCATTCTGCGCTCTACTTTGCTCTAGTGTATTCTGCTTGGCTCTGGGTCGGCCAGAAATAGTGATCTCGGCACGATAGGTTGCGTTATGCCGCATTTGGTTATGTTACGTTTGGTGAGGTTAGGATGCGATACTTCAGACTTCTGTGGTACAAACTGCTGTCCTCCGATTTCTGCGTTTTACTGCGTTCTAATATTTTCTGCTTGGCTCCGCTGTGGCCAGTAATAGTTATCTAGGCTCGTAAGAATGAGGCAGCTACGCTTCGTTAGCGTAGATAAGGAAGCTTTGGACAGGATTTCCTCGAATTTCGTGCTATACACTATTATCAGGCGGTTTCCTGTGATCTACTGTGCTCTTCTCTTTTCTGCTTGGCCCTGTGGAGTCCGGCAGCAGCAGTTGCGGCACGCTCTCTTGAGTTACGCTACGTTCGGTTGGGCTAGGTTAGGTCAGGTTATGGCAGGGTATCTCCGACTTTCGTGGTGTTCCCTGCAAGTCGGAGGGGATAGGCGCACTACTGTGCTCTAGTACAAACTGCCTGCCTCTGTGGGGGTCAGCAATAGTTGTCTAGCCTTGTTAGGTTGATTTACGTTACCTTTGGATATGTTACGTTTGGATAGGTTAGGATAAGCTACTATGACCTTTGCGCTCTTCAATGCTATTCGGTAGATTTCAGCGCTCAAATGTGCCCTAGTATATTCAGCTTGGCCCTGGGGATGCCAGCAATAGTGGTCTCTGCACGTTAGGTTGGGGTAGGCTTCGTTTGTATATGTTAAGTTTGGCTAGGTTAGGAGGAGTTGCTTTTACTTTTGTGCCTTACACAGCTACTCGGGGGATTCCTATGATCTACTGTGCTCTACTTCACTCTGCTTGGCTATACGGAGGCCAGCAGCAGCGGTCGCGGCACGCACTGTCGAGTTAAGCTACGTTCGGTTAGATTAGGTTAGGTCAGGTTATGCTAAGATGTCTACAGTTTTTGTGCTATTCACTGAAATGCGGCGTGTTTCTTTGCTATACTCTGGTACATTCTTCTTGTCTCTGCGGAGCACAGCAATAGTGGCCTCGGCACGTTAGTTTGGGTTATGCTACGTTCTCTAAGGTTAGGTTTGTTCAGGTTAGGTTTGGATATCTTCGACTCTTGCGCTCTACACTTCTATTCAGTGGATTTCAGCGCTCTAAATGGCTCTACTGTACTCTGCTCGGCTCTGTGTAGGAAGCAATGGCGGTCGTGGCACGTTATGATGAGTTAGATTACATTTGGTTATGTTAGTTTAGGCTAAGTTTGGGAAACAGTGCTTCGACTTTCGTGCTGTACAATGCTATTCGCTGGGTTTCTGTGGTCTACTGTGCTCTACTACATTCTGCTAGGCTATAAGGAGAACGGGGTTATGGTTCGCAGTACTTTATATTTGATTAGGTCACGATAAGTTACGTTTGGTTAGGTCAGGTTATGTGTAGTTTGGTCAGGATAGCGTAGACTTTTGTGCTATCCACTGCTTTCCGCAGATTTCTGAGCTCTACTGTGCTCTAGTGTATTCTGCTTGGTTCTGTGGAGACTGCAGTAGAGGCCTCCGCATGTTAGTTTGTGTTTGGTATGGATATGATATGTTTGGCTTGGTTAGGATAGGATACTCCGACCATTGTGCATAACACTGCTATTACGTGAAATTCTGTGGTCTGCAATGCTCTACTGCACTCTTCTCGACTATGGGTAAGGCAGGAGCAGTTGTCGCCGGACGTTATATTTGGTTATGCTACGTTCGGTTAGGTTAGGCTAGGTCAGGTTAGGTTGGGATATCTGCGGCCTTTGTGCTATTCACTGCATTGCGGTGGGTTTCTGAGCACTACTGTGCTGAAGTACATCCTGCTTGTCTCTGTCGATGCCAGCGATAGTTGTCACGCAATGTTAGGTTCAGTTAGACTACGTTCGGGCTTGACACGTTTGGCTAGTTTAGGACCGGCTACTTTGACTTTTGTGCTATACTACGCTATTCCGTGGATTTCTGCATCCTAATGTACTATAATATGCTAGGCTTGGCAGTGGGGCGGCCAGGAGCCGTGGTCTCTGCACGTTATGTTGAGCTATGCTACTTTCTTTTGGTTAGATTAGGACTGGTTATGCTAGGATATCTACGTCTTTTGTGCTGTAAACTGCTATTCGGCGTATATCTACGCTCTACATTACTATACTATACTCTGCTCGACTCTGTGGGGTCCAGTAATATTGGTCGAGGCACGTCAGCTTGGTTTAGGCTACGTTTGTTTATGTCACGTTTGGCTAGGATAGTAGAGTATAGCTCCGATTATTGTGTTATGCACTGCTATTCGGTGGATTCCTGAGCTCTGCCGTGCTCTAATACGCTCTGTTTGGCTCCGGAGTGTCCAGAAATACTGGTCTCGGCTCGTTAGCTTAAGTCACGTTACGTTTGGTTGGTTTATGTTAGCATTGGTAAGGTTTGGATAGCTTTGATTTTTTTGCTATACACTGCGATTCTATGCATTCCTGACTTCCTACTCTCCGCTAATATGTTCTGCATGGCCGTTGGGAGTCCAGCAAGAGTGGTCCCAGCATTCCAGTTCGAGTTAGATTACGTTTGGATAGGTTAGATTGGTTAGGTTAGGACGGGTTTGCTATGACTTTTGTGCTATACACTGCTATCCGGGGAATTTCTGCGCTCTACTTCGCTCTACTGTGCTCGGCTTTGCTTTGGGGAAGACAGCAATTCACACTTCGCGACGTTACTTTGAGTTCAGTTACGGTCGGTTGTGCCACGATTGGCTAAGCTAGGAAAAGGGCAGCATTATCTTTTGCGGTATACACTGCTACTCGTTGGACTTGTGCCCTCTACTGTGCCGTAATATATTCTGCTTGTCTCTGGGATGGCTAGCAACTATATTCGTGGCAGGTTTGTTTGACTTATATTCCGTTCGCCTTGGATAGATTAGGACAAGCTTGGATGACATGGGTTTGGCTTTTGTGCTATTCACTACTATTCTGTGCATTCTTGCGCACTACTGTACTCTAGTATACCCGGCTTGGCTATGCAGAGGCCAGCTGCAGTGGTCTCGGCACCTTAGTCTGAGTTACTCTGCGTATGGGTATGTTAAGTTTGGTTAGGTCATGAGAGGATAGCTTCGACTTTCGTTCTGTACACTGCCAAGCGGTGGATTTCTGCGCTCTACACTGCTCCGGTATGTTCCGGTATGTTGTTGGCACAAGAGGGACAGGAACGGTGGCCTAGAAACGTTAGGTAGGATAATGTTGAGGTTGGATATGATAGGTTTGGATAGCTTGGGATGGGATAGGTTTGCCTTTAGCGCTATACACTGCTTTTCGGCTGATTTCTGCACTTTACTGTGGTCTATTATGTTCAGCGTGGCTCTGGGAATGGCAGCAATAGTGGTATCGACACATTACATTGAGTTAAGCTACGTCCGGTTAGGTGAGGATAGGTAAAGTTACGTTAGCGTATCTTTGGCTTTTGTGCTATAAACTGCTATTTGGTGGCTCCCTGCGCTCTACTGTGCTCTAGTATACCCTGCTTGACTCTGGGGAAGCCTGCAATAGTGGTCTCGGCACGTAAGGTTAAACTAGGCTACGTTCTGCTGTATTACGTTAGGATAGGTTAGGACGGGATTGCTTTGACTTTTGCGACATACACTGCCATTCGGCGCATTTCTACGCTCGACATTGCTCTGCTATTCTCTGCGAGACTCTGCTGAGGCCAGCAATTGTGGTCGCTGCACGTTAGGTTGTGTTAGGTTACGTTTGTTTATGTTACGATTCGTTAGGTTAGGAGAGGGTAGCTTTGACTTTTGTGCTGTACACTGCTATTCGGCGGATATCTCCGCTCCACAGTGATGAAGTATGATCTGCTTTGCTCTGTGGAGGCCAGCAATACTGGTCGCGGCTAGTTAGATATAGATACGTTTCGTTTGGCTGGGTTAGGTTAGGATTGCGATGCGGTCGATTTCTACGCTCCACTGTGCTCTAGCATATCCTGCCTGACTCTGCGGCGTCCAGCAATGCTGGTCCCGGCACGGTAGGTTGACTTAGGATGCGTTTGGTGAGGCTAGGACAGGACAGATCAGACTTTTGTCCCAAACAGTGCCATTCGTTGGATTTCTGCGCTCTACTGTGCCATAATATGCTCTGCTTCGCTCTAATATGCCAGCAATAGTGATCTCGGCCCGTTAGGTTTAGTTAGGTTACCTTCGGTTAGGTTAGGTTTGTCTGGGTTTGGTAAGGATAGCTTTGACTCTTCTGCAATGCATTGCCATTCTTTGGAGTTCTGCGCTCTACTCTCCTCTAATACTCTCTGCTTGACTCTGTGGAACGCAGCAATTCTGTTCGCGGCACGTTAGGTTGGGTTGGGGTAGGTAATTGTAGCTTCGACTTTTGTGCTTTACGCTGCTATTCGTTATGTCTCTGCGCTCTAATGTGCTTTAATATTCTCTGCGTAGCTCTGAGGATGCCAGCACTATTGGTCACGGCACCTTAGGTTGGGCTGGCCACGATTCAATAGGTTAGGTTATGTCTGGTTATGTTAGGTCATATTTGACTTTTGCTCAATACGCTGATATTTAGTGCTTCTCTGCACTCTTCTCTGCTCTAGTATATTCAGCTTGGCACTGGTGATTCCAGAAATAGTGGTCTCGGCACGTTCGGTTGTGTTATGGTGCGTTTGATTACGTTATGTTTGTATATGTTAGGACACTGTAGCTTTGACTTTTGGGCTATGCACTGCTATTCGGTAGATCTCTGCGATCAACATGGCTCTACTATACTCTGCTCGACACTGGGTTTGCTTGCAATGGTGGCCGTGGGACGAAAGTTTCAGATCGGTTACGTTTAGTGATGACATGTAAGGTTAGGTGAGGCCAGGATAGCTATGACATTTGTGCTATAAACTGGTTTCTGGTAGATTCGTGCGCTCTACCCTTTTCTAATATGCTCTGCTCGACTCTGGGGCGGCCAGCAATAATTGTCTCGGCACAAGACGTTGAGTTAAGATATGTTTGGTTATGTTATGTTAGCTTATGTTAGGTTAGGATGGCTTAGACTATTCTGCTTTACACAGCGATTCTATGGACTTCTGCGCTGCACCCATCTCTAATGTGCACTGCTTGACAACGTGGAGGCCAGCAGTACTGGTCGCGCCGTGCTAGCCATCGTTATATTCCGTTCGGTCGTGGTAGGATAGGATATCTTTGACTTCTGTGCTCGACACACATATACTCCGGACTTCTGTGCTCTGCAGTGCTCTATCGTATTCCGCTTGCCGCTGCGGCGCCGGCAGCAGTGGTCGCGTCACGCAAGGTTGTGTAATGTTGTGTTAGGTCATGTTAAATTAGGCTAGCTTTGGTTACGATGGCTCTGACTTTTGTGCTATACTGTGCTATTCGGTGGGTTTGTGCGCCAAACTGTCCTCTGGTATGTTCTGCTTGGCACTGGGGAGGCCAGCAGCGATGACATAAGCGCGTTAGTTTGGATTTGTTTGCGTTTGGCTATGTCACTTTTGATCAGGCATGGGTAGGGTAACTTTGAGTTTTGTGCCGTACACCGCTATACGGTGGAATTCTGCGCTCTGCACTGCTCTACTATACTCTGCTCAGCTCTGAGGTGGCCAGCAATAGTGGTCGCGACAGGATAACTTTTGTTAGGTTACGTTTGGTTAAACCATGTTGCGTTAGGTTTTCTTGTGATGGCTTCGAGTTCACCGCCATACGCTGCTATTCGTTGGACTTCTGCGCTCTACTGTGCTCTAATATGCTTTGCCTGTCTCCGGGGTGGCCAGCGAAAGTGGTCTCGGCAAGTTGGTTTGGTGCGGGTTATGTTCGGTTCTGTCAGGTTAGCTTGCGTCAGCTAAGGATATCATAGACCTTTCAGCCTGTACACTGCCATTCGATGCTCTTCTGCGCCCTACTCTCCTCTACCATGTTCTGCTTGGCGATCGGGCGGCCAGCAATGGTGGCCTATACTAGTTAGTTTCGAATACCTTACGTTTGGTTATGTAACGATATGTTAGGTTAGGATCGGGTAACTCTGACCTTTGCGTGATACGATGCTTTCCGGTAGATTTCTTCGCTCTACATTGCTCTACTATACTCCGCTCGACTCTATGGCTGCGAGCTGGAGTGGTCGCTGTACTTTCGGTTGAGATACGCTACGTTTGGGTATACTACGATTGGTTAGGTTAGGAGAGGATGGCTCCGACTATTGTGCTAAGATTGACAGGGTTAGGTTAGGTCAAGCTAGGTTAGAATGTCCTTTGCCTTGTGCTTCAAATTGCAACGCCGCGTACTTTTGTGATCTACACCGCTGTAGTATATTCTGCTTGGCTCTGGGGATGTCCGCAATAGTTGTGTAGGTCGGATAGGTGGAGTTGGATTTCGCTTTGCTATGCCATGTTTGGCTATGTTAGGCTGTGACAGCTTTGACTTTTGTGCTATGCACTGCTGTTCGGTGGATCTCTGCTTTCTACTTTGATCTAATATGCTCTGCTTTGCTCTGGAGAGGCCAGGAACTGTAGCCGCGTAGCGTTACGTAGAGTTAGGTTACGTCCGGCTAGATCAGGTATGTTTGGGTCAGGATATGATATCATTGACTTTTGTGCTATACGCCGATGTGTGGAGGACTTCTGCGCTCTACTGTGCTCTAGTATGTTCTGCATGGCTCTGTGGATGCCAGTGATTTTGATCTAGGCACATTAGGTCAATGTACGCTGCGTTTGGTTATATTATGTTAGGCTTGGGTAGGCGTGGATAGCTTTGACTTTCGTGGTATACACAGTTATAAAGTGAATTGCTACTCTCTACTGTTCTCCACTATACTCCACACGACTCCGGGGAGGACAGCAATAGTGGCCGTGCCACAACAGTTACTGACATATTACATTTGGTTATATTAGGTTTGGTTAGGTTAGGAGAGGGTAGGTTTGACTTTCGCGCCATACACTGCTCTTCGTTGGATTTCTGCGCTCTACTGTGCAGTAGTATGCTCTGCTTGGATCTGAAACGGCCAGTAATATTGGTCTCGGCACCTTAGTTTCAGTTAGTCTTTGTTTGGTTATGTTACGTTTGGTTAGGATAGGAGATGGTTGTTTTGACTTTTGTGCTATATACAGATACTCAGAGCATATATGGGCCATACTGTCCTCCAATATGGTCTGATCGACTTTGGGGAGGCCAGTAATAGTGGTCCCGTCACGTTAGTTCTATTCATGCTACGTTTGGTTATAATAAGGCTGGATAAGTTAGGAGAGGATAGCATGGCTTTTGTGCCATATACTGCAATCCGTTTGACTTCTGCGCTTTACTGTGCTCTAATATGCTCTGCTAGGATATGGTAACGCCAGCAGCTGTGGGCTCAGTTCGTTAGGACGAGATATGTTGCGTTTTGTTATTTTACGTTTGTTTGGCTTAGGCATGGATAGCTTTGACTTTTGCGCTATACACTGCTATTCGGTGGACTTCTGCGCTCTACATTGCTCTACTACACTCTGCTCGACTCAGGGGAGGCCAACAATAGCGGCCGTGCCACGGAAGGTTAAGTTAGGTTACGTTCGGTCCTGTTAGGTTCGGCTAGGTTTGGGGAGGATAGCTTTGCCTTTTATGCTATTCACACCAATTCGGTGGATTTCTGCGCTCTACCGTGCTCTAATATGCTCTGCTTTACTCTGAGGATGCCATCAATTGTGGATTCGGTACGTTGGGTCTATACATGCTACGCTTGGTTAGTTCATATTGGCTTTGGTTTAGTATGCATTGCTTCGACTTTCGCTGTGTACACAGCTATTCGGTGGATTTCTGCACACTACTGCGCTCTAGTGCGTCCTCCTCGGCTCTGGGGAATCCAGCAATAGTTGTTTCGGCACGTTAGGTTGGCTTAGGTAACGTTCCGTGTTATCATATTTGAATGGGTTAGGTTATTGTAACGTCGACTTTTGCGATATACACAGCTATTCGCTGGATTTCCACGCTCTACCTTGCTCTAATGTAATCTGCACGACTCTGCGGTTGCCAGTAATAGCGGTCGCTGCACGATGTGTTGAGTTAAGATGCGTTTTGGTATGTTACAATTTGTAAGGCACTGAGAGGATAGAATTCACTTTTCTTCTATACACTGCTATTCGGCGGATTTCTGCGCTATACTGTGCGCTGCCATGCTCTGCTTGCCTCTGTGGATCACGGTAATTTTGGTCTCGGAACGTCAGGTTGTGTCATTGGTTATGTTAAGTAGGTTTAGGTTAGGATTTTGTGGCTTTGACTTTCGCGTTACAAACGGTTATTCGTTTGATTTCTGCACTCTACTCTGCTGTACTGTACCCCGCTAGGCCCAGCGGAGCCCAGCAATAGTGGTCGATGCACTTTAGATTGAGTTAAATTACGTTCGGTTATGTTACGCTTGGCTACGTTAGGAGAGGATAGCTTTGACTTTTGCGCTATACACTGCAATTCGGCGGATTTCAGCACTCTAATGTGCTCTAATATGTTCAGCTCAGCACTGGGAAAGACAGCAAAATTGGTATCGGCTCATTACTTTATGTTATGCTTCGTTTGGTTAGGTTAGGTTAGGTCATGTTCGGATAAGGTATCTTTGACTTTTGTGCTTTACTCTGTAATGCGATGGACTTCTGCGCTATACAGAGCTCTAGTATGTTCCCCTTGGCGGAGAGGACGCCAGTAATAGAGGTGTTGGCACATTAGGTTGAGATATGATACGTTTGGTTATGCTATGTTAGAACTGTTTGGGTTTCGATTTTATCGACGTTTCTGCTATACACTGCGATCATATGGATTTTTGCGTTCTACACCCCTCTAATGTGCTCTGCTTGTCTCTGCGGATGCCAGCAATAATGATCGCGGCACGTTAGGTTTAGTCAGATATCGTTGGATTAGGTTTGGTTTGGTTGGTTTGGGTTGGGCTGGGTCGTGATAGCATCGACTTTTCTACTATACACTGCTATTCGGGGGATTGCTGTGCTCTACTGTTCCCTAATATGCTCTGCTTTTCTCCGAGGACGCCAGCAATGGTGGTCCCATCACGTTGGACTAGGTTCGCCATCGTTTGGTTAGCTTACGCTAGTTTGGATCAGCTTCGGATAGCTTTGACTTTCGTGCTATATACTGATATTCGGTGGATTTCTGCTCTCTACTCTGCTCTGCACGGCTCTGGGAGTGCCAGCAATAGCAGTAGCATGTCCTTAGGTTGTGTTAGGTTACGTTTGTGAATTTTACGATTCGTTAAGTTTGTTGAGGCCAGCCCCGACTTTCCTGCTATATACTGCGTTTCTATGGCTTCCTGCGATCGATTCTGCTCTTATATGCTCTTCTTGACTCTGTAGAGGTCTGCAATAATGGTCGCGCCGCGTTAGGTTGAGATAGATTACGTTTGGCTAGGTTACGTTTCCTTGTGTAAGGTTTGCATAGCTCCGATTTTCGTGGTATACACGGCTTTTCGGTGGATTTCTGCGCTCTACTTTGCCCCGGTATGATCCGCTTGGCACTGGGGAGCCTAGCACTGGTGGTCTAGGCGCGTCAGGTTGGATTATGTTGCACTTGGTTATGTTATGTTCGGTTAGGTTAGGATATGATAACGTTGACCTTTGAGATATACACTGCTGTTCGGTGGAATTCGGCCATCCACTGCAATCTGATATGCTCAGCATGTCTCTACGAAAGGCATATATTTCGGCCTTGGGACGTTATGCCGACTCAGGAAACGTTAGGTTGGGTTAGGCTTTATCTGGTTATCTCAGGTTATCCTCGACCATTGGGATATGCACTGAAACGCCGTGGATGTCTGTTACCTACTGCGCTGTAGTATATTGCGCTTGGCCGTGGGGAGGTCATCAATGGCGGTGTAGGGCCGCTAAGTGTGGATAGCTTGCGTTTGGTTACGCTATGTTTCGCTAGGTTAGGACAGGACAGCTTTGAGTTTGTGCTATGCACTCCCATGCGGTTGACTGCTGCGCTCCACTGTGATCTAATATGCCCCGCTTTGCTCTGAGAAGGCCAAAAATAGTGACCGCGGCGCGTTAGGTTGAGTTAGGTTTCGTTTAGGTAGGTTAGCTTGGATATCCTAGACTTTTGTGCTCTACACTGGAATACGATGTGCCTTTGAGCTCTACTGGGCTCTAGTATGTTCTGCTTGGCTGTGGGGAAGCAGTCATTGAGGTCGCGACATCTTTGGTTGAGATAGGATACGTTTCGTTATGTTATGCTTGCTTCGGTTAGGTTCGGATAGCATGGACCTTTCTGCTATACACTGCTATTCTGTGGATTCCTGCTCTCTGATCTCCTCTAGCGTGCTCCGCTTGACCCTGCGGAGGCCAGCAATACTGGTTCCGGCACGTTAGGTTCAGTTATATTACTTTCGCCTAGGTTATGTTAAGTTGGGTTAGGTTAGGATATCTTTGGCTTTTGTGCCCCACACAGGCATTATATGGGTTTATGTGCCCTTCTGCGCTCTATCATATTGCGCTTGTCTCCGCGGACCACAGCAGTAGTCGCCGCGGCTGGATAGGATGAGGTATGTTACGTTTGGTTAGGTTAGTTTAAGACAGGTTTGGCTAGGATATCTTCTACTTTTGTGCTACTCACTGCAATGCGTACGATTTCTACGCTCTACTGTGCTCTAGCTTATCCTGCCTCCTTCTGCGTACGCCAGCAATAGTGATCTCGACACGTTGTTGCTTTACGTTTGGGGAGGTTAGGCTCTTCTGGAGTAAGTTTGGATTGCATTCACTCTCGTGCTATACAATGTTGCTCATGGATTTCTGTGTTCCGCTGTGCCCTACTAAACTCTGCTCGGGCTGTGGGGAGGAGAGTAATTGTGGTCTCGGCACGTTAGGTTCGGTTATGCTACGTCCATTTATGTTTGGCTTGGTTATGGTAGGGGAGGATAGCTTTGACTTTTGCGCTATGCGCTGCCGTTCGGTACATTTCTTCGCTCTACTGTGTTCTGATTCGCTCTAGCTGTGGCGATTCAAGTGATAGTATTCTCGGCTCGTTAGGTTAAGTTATGTTACGTCAGGCTTTATTACGTTTGGATAGGTTAGGACATGGTTGCTTCGACTTTTGTGCTATACACTGCTGTTCGCTTGATTCCTACGCTCTACATTGCTCCACTATAATCTGCTCTACTCTGTGGTGGCCAGTAATCGCTGTCCCGGCACGTTAGCTTGATTTAGGCTACGTTTGGTTATGTTACGTTTGGCGAGGGGGGAGAGGGTATCATTTACTATTGCGCTATATACTGCCATTTGATGAACGTCTGCGCTGAACTGTGCTCTAATGTTCTCCGCTTGTCTCTGGGGAGACCAGCAATAGTGGCCTCGGCACGTAAGGTTAAGCAAGGTTACGTTTTGCTATAATACGTTAGGATAGGTTACGACGGGATAGCTTTGTCTTATGTGCCATACACAGCTTTCGGCGTATTTCTACGCTCTATAATGCTCCGCTCTACTCTGCGAGATGCCGGGGTGGCAAGTAATAGTGGTCGCGGCTCGTTAGGTTGAGTTTGGTTACATTTGGTTGTTACAATTGGACAGGATAGGAGAGGATACCGTTGACTTTTGCACTGTGCGCTGCTATTCGGACGTTTCCTACGTTCTCCATTGCTCAGCTTTGCTCTGCTAGGCTCCCGTGTGGCCAGCAATAGTGGTCGTGGCACGCCAGCTTGATCTAGGTTACGCGCGTCTAGTTTAGGTTAGGATATGTTAGGTTGTCGTAGCATTGACATTTGTGCTATACACTGCCATTTGGTGGATTTCTGCACTGTAGTGTGGTCTAGCTTATTCTGCTTGGCTCTGGAAATGTCAGCAATAGTGGTCTAGACACCTTAGGTTGAGCTATGCTGCGTTTGGTTATGTTACGTTTGGTTAGGTTAGAATAGGGTAACCTTGACTTTTGTGTTATACACTGCTATTCCGTGCATTTCTGCGCCCCCACCGCACTACTATAGTCTGCTCGACCCTGGCGAAGCCAGCAATAGCGATCGTGTCACGATAAGTTGTGTTATATTACGTTTGGTTCGGCTGGGTTAGTCTACGTTTGGTTAATGTGGCTTCGACTTTTGTGATATACACTGCTATTTGGTTGCCGTTTGCGCTCTAATGCGCTCTAGTGTATTCTGCTTGGCTCTGTGGAGGCTTGCAATAATGGTCTCGGCACGTATGGTTAAGCTATGTTACGTTTGGTTATATCACGATAGGACAGGTTAGGACAGCATAGCTTTGACTTTTGCTGCATGTACTGCTATTTGGTGGATTTCGACGCCCTGCATTGTTCAACCATACTCTGCTAGACTCTGGCCAGTCCAGTAATAGTGGTCGCGGCACGCTTGGTTGGTTTAAGTTTCGTTTGGTTATGCTGCTGTTGGCTAGGTCAGGACAGGGAAGCTTCGACCTTTGTGATGTACACTGATATTCGAACGATTTCTACGCTCTACATAGCACTACTATACTCTGCCCTACTCTGGGGAGGCCAATAAAAATGGTCACGGCACTTTAGTTCTAGTCATGTTACATTTGGTTACGTTACGTTTTGTTAGTGTAGAAGATGATATCTTTGACCTTTGTGTTGTATACTTCTATTATGCGTATTTCAGCGCTCTACTATGATCTCATGTGTTCAGCTTGTCTCTGGGAAAGGCAGCAATATTGGTCTCGGAATGTTATATTGATTTAGGCAACGTTCGTTTGAGTTAGTTTAAGCCAGGTTAGGTTAGGATATCTTTGGTTTTTGCGCTTTACACTGCAACGCCGTGGATTTGCGTACTCTAAGGAGCTCTATTCTATTCTACTTCGCTCTGGGGAGGTCAGCAGTAGTGGTGCAGTTCGGGTCGGTGTAGTTAAGTTACGTATGGTTATGTCATGTTTGACTAAGTTAAGCTAGGACAGCTTATAGTCTTGGGCTATACACTGCTATTCGGTGGATTACTGCGCTCTGCTGTGGAATAATATGCTCTGCTTTCCTCTGGGTAGGCCAGAAGTAATGGCCGCGGCGCTTCAGTTAGGGCTGTGTTTCGTTTGGTCAGGTTAGGTGTGGATATCTTCGACTTTTGTGCCATACACTGCTATACGGTGGCTTCCTGCACTCTGCTGTGCTCTAGCATACTCTGCTTGCTTCTAAGGAGGCCAGCGATAGTGGTCTCGGCACTTCAGGTTAAGTTATGTTACGCTGGCTAATTTAACGTTCGGAAAGGTTATGACTGGATAGAGTTGCTAGACTACGATTCGTTGGCTTAGGTTCGTCTGTGTCCGGTTTGGATAACTTCGACTTCTCTGCTGCACTCTGCGATTCCGTGGATTTCGGCACACCCGTCTCCTACGGTATGTTCTACCGGGCTGCAGGGAGGCCAGCAATAGCCGTCGCGGCAAGATATGTTGAGTTATGTTACGTTTGGGTATGTTACGATTGGTTAGGTTTGGAGATGCTAGCAAAATTTTGTGCTATACCCTGATATTCGGTGGGTCTCTGTGATCTACTGTGCTCTTGTATATTCTGCTTGGCCCTGAGGAATCCAGCAATAGTGGTCTCGGCACGTTAGGTTGGGTTAGACTACGTTTAGTTATGTTAAGTTTGGTTAGGGTAGGAGAGCATATCATTGCCATTTGTGCTCTATACTGCGATTTGGCGGACTTCTGCGATACACTGTGCTCTCATATGCTCCGCTCTTCTCAGAAGAAGCCAGCAGTAGCGGTCTCGGCTCGTTAGGTTTAGTTGGTTTACGTTTGTTTGTGTTAGGTTCACATAGCTTTGACTTTCTTGGCATAGACTGTTATTCGGTGGATTTCTGCTCGCTGCGTGGCTCTACTATATTCTGCTCGGCTCTGGGCATGCCAGTAATAGTGGCCACGCTAGGTTGAGTCAGGCTACTTTCGGTTACGTTAGGATTGGTTACGTTTGGAGTGTCTAGCTCTGATTTTTGCGCTATCAATTGCTATTAGGCGGTCTTCTGCACTTTACTGTGCTCAAATATGTTCTGCTTGACTCTGGCAGGGCCAGCAATGGAGGTATCGGGACGATACGTTGAGTTATGCTACGTTCCGTTAGATTAGGTTAGGCCTGGTTTGGTCGGGATATCTTTGAATTTTGCGCCATACGCCAATTTTCGTGGGTTTCTACACTCCACATTGCCCTACTATACTCTGCACTACTCTGTGGAGGCCAGTGATAGTGGTCCCGGTACGTTTGTTTCATATACGCTACGTATGGCTATTTTACGTTTGGTTAGGTTAGGAGAGGGTACCATCGACTTTTGTACTATATGATGCTATTAGGTGAACCCTTGCGATACACTGTCACCTAATATGCTCTGCTTGGCGCTTTGGAGACCAGCAATACTGATCGCTGCACGTTAGGTTTAGTTAGGTTACGTTTGGTCGGGTTAGGATACTTTGGGTTAAGTTAGGATAGCTTTGACATTTGTGCACAACACAGCTATCCTATGGACTTGTGGGCTCTACAGTGCTCTATCAAATTCTGCTTGTCCCTGGGGACGCCAGTAATAGTGGTCGCCGCACGTTAGGTTGTGTTACGTTACGATGGCTTGGGTTATGTTAGGTTCGGTTTGGTCAGGTCATCCTTGTCTTCAGTGCTACACACTGCTCTACGGTGGATTTCTACGTACCGCATTGCTCCACCGTACTCTGCTCGTCTCTGTGGTGGCCAGTAATAGAGGTCTCGCCAAGTTAGATTGAGTTAGGCTGCGTTCGGTTAGGTTACGTTCGTCTTTGTTAGGTTAGGATGGCTTTGACATTCGTGGTATACACTGTTATTCTGCGGACTCCTGCGTTCTACTATGCTCTACGGTATTCTGCTTGGCTCTGAGGAGTTCAGCAATAGTGGTGTAGTGCGGATTGGTAGAGTTAGGTTACGTTCGGTGATGTTACGATTGGTTAGGTTAAGGGAGGATAGCTTCGACTTTTGCGTTGTACACTACTCTGCTCTAGTATGTTCTGCTGGGCTCTGGGCTAGCCAGCAATAGAGGTCTCGGCACGTTAGTTTGAGTTAGGATACGTTTGGTTATGGTACGTTGGCTTAGGTTAGGCTTGGATAGCTTCGACTATTCTGCTACAGACTGCGATTCTATGGATTTCTGCTCCTCACACTTCGCTAATATGCTCAGCTTGACAATGTGGAGTCCAAAAATACCGGTCCCGGCACAATATGTTGATTTTGATTACAATGGGTTATGTTAGTTTAAGGTGGGCTAGCTTAGGGTATCTTCAACTTTTGCGCTTGACACAGATATTCTATGGACTCCTATGCACTACTGTGCTTTATCATACTCCGTTTGCCTCTCGGGACGCCAGCAGTAATGGTCGGGCCTCGTAAGCTTGAGTTATGCTTCGTCTGGTTAGGTTAGGTTAGGTTAGGCTACGTTTGGTCAGGATATCTCCGACTTTTGTGATATTCACTGCAAAGCGGTCTATTTTTACGCTCTGGTGTTCTCTAGTATATTCCGCATGGATTTGCGGTGGCCAGCACTAGTGGTCTCGGCTCGTTATGTTGAGTTAGGTTAGGCTCCGTTAGGCTAGGTTGGTCTGGGTTTGTTAATGATAGCTATGACTCTTCTGCTATACATTGTCGTTCTATGGAATTCTGCGCCCTACTCTCCTTTAGTAAGCTCTGCTCGGCGATGGGGACGCCCGCAATAGTGATCTAGGCACGTTAGGCTGTGTTAGGCAACGTTTGGCTTGTTTACGTTTGTTTGGGCTGGCTTTGGGTAGCTACGACCTTCGAAGTATACACTGCTATTCGGCGGATGTCAGCGCTCTACTATGCTCTGCTCGAATGTGGGAAGGCCAGCAATAGGAATCTCGGCACCCTAAGTTCTGCTGCGCTATGTTTGTGTATGTTACCATTTAATAGGCATGTACAGGATAGCTTTGACTCTTGTACTATACACCGTTATTCGGAGGATTTCCGATATGTACAGCTTGGCTCCAGGAATGCCAACAATAGTGGTCTCGGCACGTTTCGCTGAGTTAGGGCTACAATTGGTTTGGTTAGGTTAGGCCATGCTAGGTTAGGATATCTTTGACTTCTGTGCTGTACACAGGAATGCGGTGTACTTCTGCGCTATACTGTGCTCTAGTATGCTCTGCCTGTGTTTGGTGAAGCCAGTAATTGTGGTCACGGCACCTTAGTTTGAGATAGGATGCGTCACGTTGTGTCACGTTAGCTCAGGTTTGGTTTGATTAGCTTCGACTTTTCTGCTATACATTGCGAGTCTATGGATTTCTGCGCTCTGCTCTTGCCTAATATGCTTCGCTTGACGCCGTGGATGCCAGCAATAATGGTAGCGGCACGATAGGTTGAGATAGATTACGCTCGGTTGGGTAATGTTAAGTTGGTTTAGGCCAGAGTAGCATAGAGCCTTGTGCTCAACGCAGATATTCTATGGACTTGTGTGCTGTACTGTGGTCTATCATATTCAACATGTCTCTGGGGAAGTCAGCAGTAGTGTTCGCGGCATGTTATGTTGGGTTATGCTACGTTAGGTTATGTTAGGTTAGGTCAGGTTGGGCTGACTTCGACTTATGTGCTATAAGCTGTTATTCGGTGTACTCCTGCGCTCTACTGTAATTCACTATGCTCTGCTCTGCTCTGGGGTGGCCAGAAACGTTGGCCGCAGCGCTTTAGGTAGACTTATATTACGTTCGGTTAGGTTAGACTTGTTTGAGTTAGGATATGATATCTTTGACTTTTGTGCTCTACAATGAGATGCGGCCGATTTCTGCGTTCTGCTGGTCCCTAGTATGTTCTGCTTGGCTCTGTGGAGGCCATTAATAGTGGTCTCGCAATGTTGGGTTGAGATACGCAACGTTTGTGTCGGTTATGTTAGCTAGGTTTAGGTATGGATTGTTTCGACTTTTCTGCTATAGACAGCGATTCTATTGAGTTCTGCCCTCCACTCACGTCTATTATGCTCTGCTCAGCTTCTTGGAGGCCAGAAATACTATTCACGGCACGTCAGGCTGGGATAGACGACATTTGGTCTGGTTAGATTGTTTTGGGTTAGGACAGGGTAGCATTGACTTTTGCGCTCAACGCAGCTATCCTATGGACGCCTGCGCTCTACTGTGCTCTAGTATGTTTGGCTTGGTTGTGGGGTTGCCAGCAATGGATATATCCGCTCGTTAGGTTCAGTTATTCTACGTTTGGATATGTTAGGTTAGGTCCTGCTGGTCCCGGCACGTTAAGTTGAGTTAGGCTACGTTCGGTTAGGTTTGGTTAGGTTAGGTTTGGTCAAGATGCCTTTGCCGCCTCTGATTAAACAGCAATTCGTTGGATTTCTTCGCTCCACTGTGTTCTGCTATATTCCGCTTTGCTCCGCGGAGGCCAGCAATATTGATCTCGGCGGAATAGGTTGAGTTAGGTTGCATTGAGTTATGATAGTTTTTTCTGGGTTAGGTTAGGATACCATTGACTTTTCTGCTGTTTATTGCCATTCTATGGACTTCTGCGCTCTACGCTCATCTAATATGTTATTCTTGTCTCTGGTGAGGCCAGAAATGGCGGCTTCGGCGCGTTAGGTTTGGATAGATTACATTTGGCTTGGCTAGGTTAGGTTAGGTTTGGTTAGGATATCTTTGGCTTTTCTGCTTTACGTTGCGATTCTATGGATTTCTGTGCTCTATTCTTCTCTAATATGTTCCACTCGTATGTTTAGTGGCCAGCAATAGATTTCACGGCACGTTAGATGGAGTCCCGTTACTTTCGGTTGTGTTGCGATTAGTTATGTTAGGATAGGATAGCCTTGGGCTTTGTGCTATACACAGCTATTCGGTGCATTTCTGCGCTATCCTGTGCTCCAGTATGTTCTGCTTGGCGCTGGGGACGGCAGCCGTAGTGTCATCGGCACGTTGGCTTTAGCTCTGTTACGTTCGGTTATGTTACGTTTTGCAACGTTATGGCAGGGTTGCTTTGACTTTTGTGCTATAGTCTGTTTTTCGGTGGATTTCTGCGCCCTACTGCGCTCTAGTATGTCCTGCTTGGTTATGGGGAAGCCAGGAATAGTGATCTCACCACGTTACGTTGAGCTACGCTACGATTGGTTGGTTTAGGATAGTCCATGTAGGGAATGGTTTTCCTTGACTCCCTTGCTATGCACTGCAATTCGGCACAAAAATGAAAGGTGCCCTATCCTAACGTAACAAACCGTAACACCACAGAACGTAACTAAACACAACCAAACGTGCCGCCACCAATAATGCTGGCCTCCCCAGAGACAAGCAGAACACATTCGTGGGGAGCGGTGCGCAGATATAAATAGAATCGCAGTGTACCGCAGAAAAATCACGGATACCCAAGCCTAACCAAAGTCAACGTACCCTAACATAACGTAGCCTAACACAGCATAACATGCCGCGACAAGTATTGCTGGCATACCTCGGACCAAGCAGAATATAGTAGAGCACAGTCGAAGGCCGAAATCCTCTGAACAGCAGTCTATAGCACAGAGGTCGTGGATAGACTGGCCGAAATTAGCCTAATATAACCATACCAAACGTAACGCAACTGAACCTAATGTGCCGAGACAACTATTGCTGGTCTCCCCAGAGCCAACCAGAACATTCCAGGGCACAGTAGAGCGCATAAGTCCGCGGCATTGCCGTGTATAGCACAAAAGTGAATGATATCCTATCGTAACATAACCAAACGTAACGCATCCAAACGTAACGCAGCTCAACCTAACATAACGAGACTACTATTGTTGGCCTCCGCAGAGACAAGCAGAATGTACTAGAGCGGAGTAGTGCGCAGAAATCCACCACATTGAAGTGAATAGCACAAAGTCCGTAGATATCCTGACTCAATATGGCCTAACAAAGCCTACCAAAACGTAGCGTTGCTCAACATGACGTCTCGCTACCAATGCTCCTGGCCCACCGAGATCAAGGCGGAATACAGTAGAGCTGGGTAGATCACAGGGATCCACCGAAGAACAGTGTATTGCACGAAGGTCAAAGCTAACCTGACCAAATATTACCCAACATGACCTAACCGATCGCAACATAACTAGGCCCGAAGTTCCGCGGCCAGTACTGCTTGCCCACACAGAGTCGAGCAGAGTAGAGTAGAGCAATGTAGAGCACTGAGATCCACCAAATGACAGTGTATCGCACATAAGACGATGATAACCTAACATAACCGTACCCAGCCGAGCGTACTATGGCCCAACGCAGTGTGCTGCGACCACCTCTGCTGTCCACCCAAGAGCCAGGCATAATGCAGCAGAGCAGAATAGATCACAGAAATCCACATGACAACAGTGTATGGCACGAAAGTCAAAACTAGCCTGACCAAACTTAACCTAACCTATCCTAAGCTAACGTAACCTGACTTGACATGACGTGCCTCGACCAGCATTGCTCGCCCATCCAGGGGCGCGCTGAGTATAGTATAGCAATGTAGATCGCGGCAATTTTCCAAATAGCAGTGTACAGCACATAGCTCAAGGAATCCTCACCGATCCTTCCTAGCCTGACCTAACGAAGCGTTACATAGCTCAGCCCAACCTACCGAGACCACTATTACTGGCCACACCAGAGCCAAGCATAGCACATTAGAGCACATTGCACGGCAGATGTCCGCGGAATAGCTTATCGCGAAAGTCAATGTAGCCTGTCCTAACGTAGCCAAACGTGACATATACGAACGTAGTCTAACTCAACTTAACTTGACGAGACAATCATTGCTGGCCTTCACAGAGCCAAGCGGAAAATATGAGAAAGCAGTAGGGCGCAGAAATCCGCGGATAGCAGTGTACAGCACAAAGGTCTGAACTATATTATCCAAACATCACTGAACGTAACATAACCGAACGTAGCATAGCTCAACCTAACGTGTCGAGACCAATATTGTTGGCCTCCCAAGAGGCAAGCAGAATATACTAGAGCGCAGCAGAGCGCAGAAATCCACCGCATTGCAGTGAATAGCACAAAACCCGTAGATATCCTTGCATAACCTGACGTAACGTAACCTAACCAAACGTAGCATCAATCAACATAACGTGACGCGAACACTACTCTGGGACTCCCCATAGGCAGGCAGAAGGTTGTAGAGCACAGTAGATCGCAGGAATCAATATGAAAGTAGTATATTGCGCGGAAGCTAAAGCTATCCAAACAAAACGTTACCTAACCTGTTCAAGTAAAGCGTAACCTGACCAAAGCTAACGTGCCACGACCACTACTGCTCGCCACTCCACAGTTGGTTGGGTTATAGTAGAGCAATTCCGAGCGCGGAAATCCCCCTGATTGCAGTGTACAGCACAAGAGGCAAAGAAATACTAACAGAACGTTCCTAGCCTAACCCAACGAAACGCAACCAAACTCACTCTAGCGTGACCAGAACACAATTGCTCGCCTCCCCAGGGCCAAGCAGAACGTATTGGAGCACAGTGATGCGCAGAAACCCACTGCATTGCAGTGGCAATGACAAAAGCGAAAGATACCCTAACATTACCTACCACAGGTAGTGTAACTCAACGTAGCGTGACGAAACCAATACTACTGGCATCCCCATAGGCAAGCAGAAGATGCAAGGGTGCATTAGAAAATAGGAATCACCCGAACAGCAGTGTACAGCGCAAATGTCGAGGCTATCGCGTCCCAACCTGGCCAAGCGTAACATAGACATGCATAACAGCATTAAACCCAACGCGTCGAGACCACTTTTGCTGGCACTGCCAGAGCCAGCTAGTATATACTAGGGCACAGTAGAGCGCAGAAATCCGCCGCGTCGAATTATGTAGCACATAAGTCAGAGCTATCATATCCTAACATAACCAATACGCATAACCTAACGCAACATATCACAACATGAAGTCCCGCGTCCACTACTTCTGGCCTCCACTGAGACAAGCAGATTGCACTGGAGCACAGTAGGGCTCAGAAACCTACCAAACTACAGTGAATAGCATAAAAGCCGTAGATAACATAACATAACCTGACCTAATCTAACCTAACCGAGCGGAGCGTAACACAACATGAAGTGCCGCAACCACTGCTCCTGGCTTTCCCAGAGCAACGCGGAATGTAGTAGAGCACTGTATATCACAAGAATCCACCGAAAGCAGTGTATGGCACGAAAGGCAAGGCTATCCTAACCGAACTTAACTTAACCTAACCTAACCAAGCGTAGCGCAATTAAACGTAGCGTGCCACGGACACTATCGCCGGCATGCCGTGTGTCGAGCAGGGTATAGTAGAGCGAAGTGGAGCGCACAAATCCACCGCATAGACGTGTATAGCACAAAAGTCGAAGAAATACTGACTAAACCACCCTAACCTAACACAACGAACCGTAACATAACGAAAACTAACGACCCGCGAAAATTATTACTGGCTGCCCCAGATCCAAGCAGAACATGTTAGAGCACAGTGGTGGCAGAAATCCTTCGACTAGCAGCGTATTGCACAAAAGGCTAAGCTACTCTATACTAATCTAACCAAACGTAACATAATCAAACGTGTCTAAGCTTAACCTAACGTGCCGCGACCACTATTGCTGACCACCCCATAGTCAAGCAGAATACACTAGAGCACAGCGGACTACAGAAATCATCTGCGTTGCAATGTAAAGCACAGAGACGTAGATATCCCAACTTAACCTGACATAGCCTAACCAAGCCAAACGTAGCACATCTAGACATGACTTGCCGAGACCACTATTGCTGTCCTTCCCAGAGCTAAGCTGAACGTATCAGATCACCGTTTATAAGCTGAAATCCACCAAATAGCAGTGTATGGCACAAAAGCCAAAGTTACTCTCCGAGACAAATGAATCGTATCACACCCGAACGCACACTAACTTAACATAACGTGCAACGACCACTCTTACTGGCCACCGTAGATTCGAGCAGAGTATAGCAGAACCATGTAGAGCGTAGAAATCCAGCGAACAGCAGCGCATATCACAAATGTCTACGCCATTCTATCCTAACCGTTGCAAACGTAATAAAACCAAACGTATCCAAGCTTAACCGAACAAATCCTAAGGTGCCAAGACCACAATTGCAGGCATACCAGAGCCAAGCAGAGCATATTGTAGCAGAGCAAGGCGCAGACGTCCGTGGCATGGCAGTGTACAGCACAAAAGTATGATCTATCCTTTCCTAGCCTAACCAAATGTAACATAACCAAACGTTACATATCTCAGCCTATCGTGCCGAAACCACTATTGCTGGCCTCCCCAGAGCCAAGTAGGATGTGCGAGAGCACTGTAGAGCGTAGAAACCGACGGAATTGTAGTGCTTAGCACAAATGTCAAAGATATCCTAACCTAACCTCATCAAGCCTAACTGAACCAAGGTTTGCCTAACACAGTATAACGCGCCAAAACCTCTATTTCTGTCTCCGCCAGCGCCAAGCTGAACATATCAGACCAGAGCAGAGCGCCGAAACCCACCGAATAGCAGTGTACAAAGGAAAAGTCGAAGCTACCCAAACCTAGCCATAGCTAACGCAACTAAACCAAACGTACCCTACATCAACCTAACAGGGCGACACAAGAATTACTTACCTCTCCAGAGCCAAGCTGTACATACTATCGCACAGTAGACCGCAGAAGTCCACCGCATATGTATGTACAGCACAAAAGTATGATCTATCCTTTCCTAGCCTAACCAAATATAACATAACCAAACGTTACATATCTCAGCCTATCGTGCCGAAACCACTATTGCTGGCCTCCCCAGAGCCAAGTAGGGTATGTGAGAGCACTGTAGAGCGTAGAAACCGACGGAATTGTAGTGCTTAGCACAAATGTCAAAGATATCGTAACCTAACCTCATCAAGCCTAACTGAAGCAAGGCTTTTGCCTAACACAGTATAACGCGCCAAAACCTCTATTTCTGTCTCCGCCAGCGCCAAGCTGAACATATCAGACCAGAGCAGAGCGCCGAAACCCACCGAATAGCAGTGTACAAAGGAAAAGTCGAAGCTACCCAAACCTAGCCATAGCTAACGCAACTAAACCAAACGTACCCTACATCAACCTAACAGGGCGACACAAGAATTACTTACCTCTCCAGAGCCAAGCTGTACATACTATCGCACAGTAGACCGCAGAAGTCCACCGCATATGTATGTACAGCACAAAAGTCGATGGTATCCTGTCCTAACCAAAACAAACCTAACCTAACGTAACGTAACATAACAACACAAGACGCGCAGCGTCCACTGTTTCTGCCACCCCCCCCC
>NW_016912543.1:57273-135287 GCF_001483705.2 Eufriesea mexicana
CCCCCCCCCCCCCCCCGAGCAAGGCAGAGCATATTAAATCACAGTAGAGCGCAGAAATCTACCGAATGTCAGTGCGTAGCCTGAAAGTGAAAGCTATCCTCCCCTAACCTAGTCTAATCAAGCCTGACCAGACGTAACATTACTCAACCTTTCGTGCCGGGACCACAATCACTGGCCTCCCCAGAGTCGAGAAGAGTATAGTAGAGCACAGTAGAGGGCAGGAATCTGCCGAATAGCAGTGTATACTACTGTCAAGGTAATACTTACCAAACCTAGCCTTTCCTAACCTAGCCAAACGTAACCAAACTAAACGTATCGCACTGCGAACACTATTATTGCTTGCCACTCCAAAGTCGAGCAGAGGATACTAGCGCAGTGAAGTTCGCCGTCACCCACCGAATATCAGTGTACAGCACAAACGCCTAAGTTAACGTATCCCAACCTAACCGAACGTAACATTGCCAAACGTGACCTAGCCCAACCCTTTGTGCATAGGCCATTGCTGCGGGCCTCCCCAGCGCCAAGCAGAACATATTAGACAAGAGTAGAGCGCAGGAGTCCATAGATAGATGTGTCAAGAAGAAATATCAAGGCTATCCTAACATAACCCAAATGAACCTTACCAAACCAGGCGTTAGATATCACAGGTTAACTTTCCATCATTGTTGCCATCCCAGAAGCAAGTAGAGCACATTGCAGCACAGAAGAGAGTATATGTCCGCCGAATAAGCATTTTACAGAAGAAAAGTAAAAGATATCCTGTCCTATCCTAGCCAAACGTAACATAACCGAACGTAGTCTAACAGAAACTAACGTGCGGGGGCCACAGTTTCAGGCTGCCGCAGAGCCAAGGAGTATATACTAGGTACAGTAGAGCACAGAAACGAAGAGCATTGAAGTTCATGTCACAGGATTCGCAGATATCCTGACCAAACCTAACCAAAGCCTAACATAACCGAACTTAACAGAACGCAAACTAACGTGCCGCCACCAATATTGCTGGCTACCCAAGAGACAAACAGAACGCATTAGGGGGAGTACATCGCAGAAATCCATTGAATCTCTGTGTATAGCAAATAGTCATAGCTATCCGAGCCTAACACATACAAATGTAACCTAACCAAACGTAGGATAACATAACATAACAAGCCGCGGCCACTATTGCTGGCTTCCCCAGAGAAAAGCAGAACATATTAGGGCACAGTGGAGTGCAGAAATCTATCGAATGTCAGAGTATAGCCATCCCAGAGTCGAAGCTTTCCATACCAAACCGAGCCTAACCTGACCTAACCAAAAGTAACCTACTTCAACCTAACGTGCAGAGGCCACGATTGCTGGCCGCACCAGAGCCAAGCAGGAAATATTAGAGCAGAGTACGTAGCAGTAGATTACCGAAAAGCATTGTATAACACTAAACTCGAATCTACCCCATCCTAACCTGACCAAGCGTAAAGAAGACAAACGTAACATAACTCAACCTAACGTGCCGAGAGCACTATTGCTAGCAACGCCAGCGCCAAGCGGAACACAATAGAGCACTGTAGAAGGTAGAAATTCCGCGGAAAGCAGTGTACAGCACAAAAGTCAAAGCTAACATATACTAACATAACCATTCGTCACAATGCCAAACGTAGCATAACTCAAACCTGCGTTCCGAGACCGCAGTTTCTGGCCTCACCAGGGCCAAGCAGAACATTGTAGAGCACAGTAGAGAACACAAGTTATCGTAATAAAAGTGAACAGGACCAAAGTCGAAGATATCCCAACATAACTTGACCTAAGCCAGCCAAACCAAACGAAGCATAACTCACCATAACGTGCAGCGACCACTATTCCTGGTCTCTGCATGGCCAAGAAGAATGCAGTAGAGCACAGTAGAACGCAGGAATCCTCCGAATAGCAGGGTATAACACAAAAGCCGGAGCAAACCTGTCCTAATCCCTACCAACCGTAACACAACCAAACGTAACCTAACCGTACCTAGCATGCAGCGGCCACTGTTTTTGGCCTCCCCAGGCACTAGCAGAATATAGTGGAGCACAGTAGGGTGCAGTAATCCACCGAATGCGTTCGCAGCGCGAAAGTCGATGCTATCATCACCGAACTTAGCCCAACACAACACAATCAAACGTAATCTTTCCCAACCAAACGTGCAGCGACCGCTCTTGCTGGCATCCCCAAAGCCAAGCAGAAAATGTTAGAGCAGTGTAGAGCGCCGAAATCCATGGCATTGCAGTGCACAGCGCGAAAGCCGAAGTCATCCTAACATAACCTGATATAACACAACCCAACCAAGCGTAGACTAACTCATCACAAAGTGCCTAGACCACAATTTCTGGCCCTGCAGGTCCAAGCAGAATGTACTGGAGGAGAGGGGAGCGCAGAAATCCACAGAATCGCAGTGTGTAGCTGAAAAGTCAAAACTGTCCAAGCCTAAGCCCAGCAAACATAGCCTAACCAAACGTAGGTGAACTGCACGTAAAATGCCGAGACCGCCATTGCTGGCCTCCCCTGAGCCAAGCAGAACATACTAGAGCACTGTAGTGCGCTGAAATGCACAGAAAAGCAGCGTGAGGCAAAAAAGTCGTAGCTATGCTATCGTAACATAACAAATCTTGACACAACCAAACGCAACCGCTCTCAGCTTAACGTCCGGCGGACACTATTACTGGCATCCCCAGCGCCGAGCAGAACGTATTGGAGGAGAGTGGAACGTAGAAATACATAGAATCGCAGTGTGTATCACAAAAGTCAAAGCTACCATATCCTAACCTAACCAAGCTTAACATAATCGAACGTAACCGAATACAACCTAACGTGCCGAGGACGCTGCTGCTGGCCAACACGTAGACAAGCAGAACATGCTAGAGCACAGTAGAACGCAGAAATCCACCCAGAAGCAGTGTATAGTACAAAATCCGGCGCTATCCTATCCTAACCATGCCAAAGGTAACGTAGCCATACGTACCCTGATTCAGCCTAACGTGCCGAGGCCACTATTGCAGCCCTCCTCAAAGCCAAGCAGAACATGCGAGAGGCGGGTAGAGCGCGGAACGCCATAGAATGGCAGTGCACAGCACAATAGTCGGCGCTACCGTATCCTAACGTTACCAAACGTAACACAGCCGAAAGTAACATAACCCAAACGAACGTGCCGCGACCACTACTGCTGGCATCCAAAGAGACAGGCAGAATATGATACAGCACAGTAGAACGCAGGCGTCCATAGAAGAGAAGTGTTGTACACATAAGTCAAAGCCCTCCTAACCTAGCCCTGCCCAACCTAACCAAATCAAACGTAATCAAATTCAACATAACGAGCCGAGACCAATATTTCTGTCGCTCACAGCACCAAGCTGAACATACTAGAGCACTATAGGGCGCTGAAATTCACCGAATAGCAGTGTATAGCGCGAAAGTCAAAGCTATCACCTTCTAACATTGCCAAACCTAATAAAACCAAACGCTGACATAACACAATCCATAAGTAATATAACCAAAAGCAGCCTAACATAACCTAACTTGCCGAGGCCAGTGTTGCTGGCCTGCTCATCGCCAGGCAGGACATACTACAGGGGAGTGAGGTGCAGAGGTCCATCGAATGGCAGTGTATAGCACGGAAGTCGGAGGTATCCTAACCAAATGCAAAGAAACCTAATCTAACCAAACGTAACCTAACTGAAGCAAACGCACCGCCGCAGCTACATCTGGAACTGCTAGAGAAAAGCAGGGAGTATTACATCACAGTAGAGCGCAGAAGTCCACCGAATAGCAGTGTACAGCACAAAAGACTAAGCTATCCTAGCCTAACTTATAGGATCACTACAAAACCAAACGTAACCTAACTCAACCTAACGCGCCCAGACCACAATTGCTGACCTCCACAGAGCAAGGCAGAATATGCTAGAGTACAGTAGAGCGCGGTATTCCTTCCAACAGCTGTTTATACCACGAAAGTTGAACCTAACCTATCCAAACCTAACATAAATGAACGTAACATAACCAAACGCATCATAGCTCAGCCTAACGTTCCGAGAGCGATATTGCTGGCCTCCCCCTAGCGAAGCAGAATGTACAAGAGCAGAGTGGAGCGTAGAAATCAGCCGAATAGCTGTGCATAGCACAAAAGTAATAGCTGCAATGTCCAAACTTAGCCAAACCTAACCTACACGAACGCAACCTAACGCAAAGTAACGTGCCGAGACCACTATTGCTGGTCTTCCCAGTGACAGACTGAACTTACTAGAGCACTGTAGCGCGCCGGAACCTACCGAATAGTAGTGTATAGCGCAAAAGACGGAGCTTTCACCTCCTGGCATAGCCTAACGTAATATAACCTAACGTAAGCTAACATAGCCTAACGTGCAGCTACCGCGATTGCTAGCATCCTCACAGCCAAGCAGAACATATTAGTGGATAGCAGATGGCAAAAGTCCATATAATAGCAGTGTATATCAGAAAAGCCTAAGCTACCCATGCCTAACCCAAACCAACATGACTTATCCAAACATAGCCTAACTCAACATAACTTGCCGCAAACAATATTGCTGGACTCCCCACGGGCATGCAGAATATAGTTAAGCATAGTAGAGCGAGGAAATCCACGTAATAACTCTGTATAACACGGAAGGCGAAGCTATCCAAACCTAACACAAACCAACATAACCTAACCGAACGTAGCATAACTCAAACTAACGTGCCGAGCCCACAATTGCTGGCATGCTCAGAGACAGGCAGAGCATATTAGAGCAGAGTAGAGCGCAGAAGTCCACCGAACAGCGGGCCGTACCAAGAAAATCAAAGCCATCCAAACCTGACCGAAACAAAGATAAAAAAACCGAACGCAACCTGACACAACCTGTCGTGCAGCGACCACTATTGCTGGCCTCCCAGGAAACGAGAATAGTACAGAGAGTAATCTAGAGGGAAGATATCCACTGAAAGGTAGCGTTTAGCGCAAAATTCGAAGTTATGCTACCCAAACCTGGCAAAACGTGAAATAGACAAGCATAAGCTAATCGAACCTAACGTGCCTAGACCATCATTGCTGGCGCCCGCATCGCCAAGCAGGACATATTAGAGGAGAGTATAGTGCACAAGTCCATTAAATGGAATTTTATGGCAGAAGAGTCAATGCTATCCTCACCTGACACAAACAAACCTAACAAAAACGAACGTAACCTGACTATAATCTTCGTGCCGAAACCATCATTGCTAGACACCTCAAAGTCGAGCAGAGCATAGTAGAGGATTACAGAGCTCAGAAATCCACCGAATAGCAGTGTACGGCACAAAAGTTAAAGTTACCCTATCATAACCAAACCAAACGTGGCATAACCAAGCGCAACATTATCCAACCTACTGTGCCTTGACCACTACTGCTGGCCACCCAAGCGCCCAGCGGAACATGGCTGACCACAGTAGATCGCAGGAATCCACGGAATAGCAGTGCATAGCACAAAAGTCAATGTTATCCCATCCTAACGTATACAAACGTAACATAAGGGAACGCAACCTAACCCAACCTGACGTGCCTGGAACACCATACCTGACCTCCAAAAAGCAAAACGGAGTATACTTGAGCAGAGTTGAGCGCAGAAATCCTCCGGACTGCAGTGTACAGCACAAGAGCCAAAGATCCCCCAACATAAACTGTCACAAAAACTAACCTAGCCAAAGTTAGCCTAACCCAACAAAACGTACCGGGAGCATTATTGCTGACCTTCCTAGAGCCTAGACGAACATACCATAGATCTGTAGAACGCAGAAGTTCGCCAAATACTAGTGTACAGCACAAAAGTCAAGGTTACCCCATCCTAACATAACCAAACGTGACATATACGAGCGTACCCTAATCTAACCTAAAGTGCCTAGGCCACCATTCCTGGCCTACACACCGCCAGGCAAAATATATTAAAGGATAGTAGAGCGCAGGCGTCTATATAATGGCAGTGTACGGCGGAAAAGCCAAAGATACCCCGACATAACCCAAACTAGTCTAACCTAACCAAGCGTAGCGTAACACAACCCAACTTGCCGCGACCACTATTGCTGGCATCCCCTGACACAGGCAGAACATGATAGAGCACAGTAGAGCACAGAGATGCACCGAACAGCAGCGCACGGCGCAAAAGTCGAAGCTATCCTGTCCTAACCTAACCAAACGTAACATAGCCGAACGGAACGTAGACCGAACTAACAAACAGAGACCACCGTTGCTGACTTCCACAGAGCAAAGCAGAATATGCTAGAGCACAGAAGAGCACAGAAATTCACCGAACAGCAGTATGCGGCACAAAGGCCAAAAGTGTCCTAGCCTAACATAACATGACATAACGTAACCAAACTTAACCTACCACCACCAAGCGGCCTACACAGCCATTGCTGACCACCCATAGCCAAGCAGAGTATATTAGAGAAACGTATAACGCAGAAACCCTCCGAATGGCAGCGAATAGCACAAAAGTCGATGCCATCCTCTCCTAACCTTACCATTCGTAACATAACGAATCGTAACCTATCTCAACTTAACGTGCCGCGACCATCGTTACTGGCCTCCCCAGGGTCTCGATGGGTATAGTAGAGAAATGCAGAGCATACGAGTCCAACGAATAGCTGTGTATGGCACAAAAGTAAAAGCTACAATATCCTAACCTAGCCTAACGTAATATAGCCAAACCTAACGGGACAACACTTGCAGGCCTCCCCAGAGCCAAGCAGAAAATACTAAAGCAAAGAAGAGTGCAGAAAGCCATTGAATAGCAGTGTATAGCACAAAAGCCAAAGGTATCCTAGCCAAAAGTAAATAAACCTAAACTTACCAAACGTAACGTAGCACAACAAATCAGGCCGCGACTGCTACTGCTGGGCTTCCCAGTGTCGATCAGTGTATAGTAGTGCAATGAAGAGCGCAGAAACTCACCGAATAACTGTGTATTAGGCAAAGGTCAAGGTTGCGTTAACCAAACCTAGCCAAGCGTAACATAACCGAAGGTAGCCCAACTCCACCGAACCGACCTACACCACCATTGCATACCGCCCAAGAGCCAAACAGAATATACTGGAGTACAGTGGACTACAGATGTCGGCGTCGTTGCAGTGTTACGCAGAAAAGTCAAAGATATCCTAACCAGACCAGGCCTAACCTAACCCAACCGAACGTAGCCCTACACAGCAAAACGTGCCGAGACAACTGTTGCTGTCTTTCCCTGAGCCGTGCTGAAAACATCAGATCACGGAATAGCGCAGAAACCCAAAGAACAGCAGTGCATAGCACAAAAGCCATATTTACCCTCTCGTAGCCTAAGCAATTGTGACATAACAAAACGCAAGCTAACACACGGGAACGCGCAGCGACCGCTATTGCCGACCAATGCATAGCTGAGCATAGTGTAGTAGGGCACAGTAGAGCGCAGAAATCCAACGAATATCATTCTGTTCCAAGTAAGACAAAGCTACCCACACCTAACAGAAACAAACATAACCTAACCGAACGCAACCAAACTCAACCAAACGTGACGAGGCCACAATCACTGTCTTCCCCAGAGTCGAGCCGAGTATGGTAGAGGACAGTGGAGCGCAGAAATGCGTCCAATAGCAGTCTATGCCAAGAAAGCCAGAGCTATCCGAACGTAAGCCGTACAAACGTAGCCTTTCCAAACGAAACCTAACTGAACCTAACGTGCCGAGACCACTGCTGTTGGTCTCCCTCGAGCCGAGCAGACCATACTAGAGGACAGTACAACGCAGAAATGCACCGAATAGCAGTGTACTGCTGAAAAGTCACATCTATCCTGTCCTAACCTAACCAAACGTGAAATAAGCGAACGCAACGTAACTCAACCTAACGTGCGGAGCCCTCTATTGCTGGCCACCGCAGTCACAAGCAGAATACACTAGTGGACTCTAGAGCGCAGAAGACGACAGCTTTCCAGTGTACTGCACAGAAGACAGAGATATCTTATCCTAACGCACACAAGCCAAGTCTAACCAAACGTAACGTGACACAACCTGACGTGACGAAACCACAATTACTGTCCTCTCCATAGTCGAGCCGAGTATAGTAGAGCGCAGTAGACCGCAGAAATCCGCCGAATAACATTGTACACCACGAAAGCCAAAGCTATTCAAACCTAACCCAAACTAGCCTCACGCAACAAAGCCTAACCTAGTACAAGCTAACATGGCGAAACCACTTTTACCGTCCCCCGCAGTCCAAGCTGAATATATTAGAGCTGAGTAGAGTACAGAAATCCGCCGAATGGCATTGTATAGCGCATAAGTCGAAGCTACACAGACGTAAACATGGCTAACGAACCCTAACCGAACGTAGCCTATCACAACCCAACTTGGAGCGACCACCATTCCTGGCCCCCAGAGACGAGCAGGGCGTTCTAGATCACAGTAGAGTGCCGAAATCCACATTATTTCAGTGTACGGCACAAATGTCAGACATCCTATTCTAACCCAAGCAAACCTAACCCCCCCAACCGTAACATGCGCAAACATAACCTAGCACAAAACTAACGTCCAGCGACCCCTATTTCTGGCCTCCGCAGTGCTAAGCAGAATATATGAGAGGAAAGTGGAGCGCAGAAACCGAACGCAATGCAGTGAATATAACAAAAGTCAAAGATATCCTAATCGTACCTAACCCAGCATAACCTAACCGAACGTACCATAAATCAACCCAACATGCCGCGACCACTACTGCTGGCAACCCCAGAGGAAAGCGGAAAATGATAGAGCACAGTAGAGCACAGAAGTCAATAGAATATCTATGATGAGCACAAAAGTCAAAGCGATCCTTATGTAACCCAACTTAACCTAACCTAACCGAACGTGACCTAACTCGGCTTAACGTGCCGCGAACAGTATTGCTGGCATCCCAGAACCGAGCAGGCCATTTTAGAGCACAATATAGAGCAGAAGTCCACCGAAAGGCACTGTAGAGCTCTAAAGTCAAATATATAGTGTCCAAACCTGACCTAACATAACCATACCGAACGTAGACTAATTCCAAATAACGTGCCGGAACCACGACTGCGGGATTCCCATGGGCCAAGTAGAACATTCTAGGGCACAGTTGATCGCAGAAATCCACCGCATTGCAGTGTACAGCAGAAACTCAAAGATATCCTGACCTCACCCAACCTGACCTGAACAAACCAAACGCAATCTAACACAACCTAACGAGGCACGACCACCATTTCTGGCCACCCGACAGCAGAGCAGAGCATATCAGAGCACAGTAGAGTGCAGAAGTCCGCCGAACAGCAGTGTAGAGCCCAAAGGTGGAAGTTGTCATAGCCTAACATAACCAAAAGTAACATAACCGAACGTAAACCCACTCAACGTAACGCGGAGCGAGCACTATTGTTGGCATCCACAGATCCAAGCAGAACATATTAGAAGAGAGTAGAGCGCAGAAATCCATGGAATTGAGGTGTATAGCTGAAAGGTCAAAGGTACCATATCCTAACCCAACCTTACCTAAGATAGCCATACGTAATGTGACCGACCCTGTCATGCAACGACCGCAATTACTAGCCTCACGGGTGCCAAGCATAGCATATCAGAGCAATGTAGAACGCCGGAGTCGGCCGCATAACCGTGTATAGCAAAAAATTCAAAGAAATCCTAACCAAACCTGACCAAAGCTAACCTAACCTAACGTAACATATCCCATTCTATCGTACCTCGACCACGGTTCCTAGCGCCCACATAGACATGCAGAGTGTGATAGAACACAGTAGAGTGCTGAAGTCCACCGCCTTACTGTGTACAGAACAGAAGCCATAGATATCCTAACCGAACCCAAACAAACCTACCCTAACCGAACATATGATAACACAACCTAATCCGGCGCGGCCTCCATTTCTGGCCTCCCCAGGGCAAAGCAGAACATATTAGATCGCGATGGTGCGCAGAAATCCACCGAATAGCAGTTTATAGCGCAAAGGTTATGATAAGCTTACCTAACCTAACGAATCGTAACATACACATACGTAAACTGACTCAAACTAACTTGCAGCTAATTTTACTGCTGGCCTCCGCAGAGACAAGCAGAATCTACTAGAGGACAGTAGAGCGCAGAAGGCGACAGCTCTCCATTGTACAGCACAGAAGTCAGAGATGTCCTAGCCTAACGCAGACAAGTCTAATAAAATAAAACGTAACATAACAAAACCTGACGTGACGAGACCACAATTAATGTCCTCCCCAGAGTCGAGCAGATTATGGTAGAGCGCAGCAGAACACAGATATCCATCGAGTAGCAGTCTATGCCAAGAAAGTCAAAGACTTCCAGACCTAACCCAAATAAACATAACTTAACCAAACGTAACCGAACTCAAACTTACGTGACGAGACAACAATTTCTGTTCTCCCCAGGGTCGAGCCGAGTATAGTAAAGCACAGTGGAGGGCAGAAATCCATTGAATAACAGACCATGCCAAGGAAGCCAAAGCTATCCGAACGTAACCCGTACAAACGTAACCAAGCCAAACGAAACCTAGCACAACCTAACGTGCCGAGACCGCGATTGCTGGCGTCCCGGCACACAAGCGGAATATGATAGAGCACAGTAGTGCACAGACGTCCATACAATATCAGTGTTGAGCACAGCAGTCGTCACTAGCCAAACCTAACCCAACCTAAGCTAACCTTACCACACCTAATCTTACTTAACCTAACGTGCCATAACCAGTACTGCTGGCCTCCACAGACTCGTGCAGAGCACGTTAGTGCAGGGTAGAGCGTAAAAATCCATAGAAACACAGTGTATAGCAGAAAAGTCGAAGCTGTCCAAACCAAACCAAGGCAAACGTAGCATAATCAAACGTTTCGTACCTCAACCTAATGTGCCGAGACCACTATTACTGGCTTCCCCAGAGCCAATCAGAATATACCAGAGAACAGCAGATCGCAGCAACGCGCCGCATTGCAGTGTAAAGTACAGAGGGCAAAGATATACCAACCTAACCTGACATAACATAACCTCGCCAAACGTAGCCTAACTCAACGTAACGTGCCAACACCACTATTACTGGCAACCCCTGAGCAATGCAGAGCATACTAGAGAACAGTAGACCGCAGGAATCCACGGCGCTTCAGTGTAAAGCCCAAAAGTCAAAGATACCCTACCCTAATACAAGCAAACCTAACCTAACCAAACGTGAGCAAACTCTACATAGCGCGGCGGGGCCACTGTTTCAGGCATCCCCAGTGCAAAGTAGAGCATACTACATCAAAGCAGAGCGCAAAAATTCAGCGAATAGCAGTGTACAGCAAGAAACTCAAAGCTGCCCTAGCGTAACCCAACACAACATAGCATAACAAGAAGTATCCTAACAACACCTAACCGCCCTTCACTACTATTGCTGGAATACCAGGGCCAAGCAGAACATACTACAACACAGTAGATCACAGAGAACAGCGGCGCTGTAGTGTACGGCACAAAAGTAACGAATACCCAAACTAACACATCATATCCAACCCAACCTTCCGTCGAATAACTCTGCATAAGGTGACGAAACCACAATTGCTGCCTTTCCGAGAGCCAAACTCAGCAAGCCGGATAACAGTGGAGCGCAGAAATTCGACGAATTGCAGTGTATAGCACAAAAGTCGCAGCTATCCTAGCATAATCTGACCATACGTCACATGACCAAACGTAACCTATCCCGAACTAACGTGCCAAGACCACTATTGGTGACTGCCACAGAGACAATCAGAATATACTAGAGCACATTAGAGCGCTGAAGTCCCCGCGTTGCAGTGTAATGGACAAAAGTCAAAGATATTCAAAGCTAACCTGACCAAATCTAACCCAGCCAAACGTAACCTAACTCAACGTAACGTGCCGATACCAATATTGCTGCCCACCCAGAGCCGAGCTGAACATATTAGAGCAGAGCAGAGTGCAGAAGTCCACCTCATAGCAGCGAATAGCGCAAAAGTCATAGCCAGCGGCTCCTAACCTAACCCATCCCGACGTAACCGAACGTAACCTAACTCAACCTATCGTGCAGCGACCACTCCTGCTGTCCTCCCCAGTGTGGAGCAGATTATAGTAGAGCGAAGTAGCGCGCAGGGATCCACCGAACAGCAGTGTACATGGCAAAAGTCCGGGTTAACCTATCCTAACCTGTCCAAACGTAACATAGCAAAGCGCAAAATAATCCAACACAACGTACCTAGACCACTATTGCTGGCCAACCCAGCGCCAAGCGGAAAATACCGTATCACAGTAGAGCGCAGAAATGCAACGAGTAGCATCGTATACCACGAAAGTCAAAGCTATGCAGACAAAGCACGAACAAGCGTAACATAGCCAAACGAAGCCCATCTCAACATGACGCCACGCAAATACTATTGCTGGCCTCCCCAGTGCCAAGCAGAGTGCAGCAGAGCACAGTAGGGTGCAGAAACCCACCGCAATGCAGTGGACATCACAAAAGTCATAGGCATTCCAACCTAACCCAAACAAACCTAACCCTACCTAACACGCCACGGCCACCATCTCTGGCATCCCCAGGTCAAAGCAGTGCATATTAGATCACAGTGGAGCGAGAAAATTCGCCGAGCAGCAGTGTTTAGCACTAAATTCAAGCTGCCCTTGTTTAACCAATCCAAGCATGGCATAAACAAACGGAATAAAGCTCCACCTAACGGAAGGACACAGCTTCTGCTGACCTCCCCAGAGCAATGCTGACCATACAACAGCACATCGGGCGACAGACATCCGCGGCGTTTCAGTTTATACCACAGAAGTCAAAGATATCCTAACCTAATCTTACCTAACCTGACCAAACTGCGCGTTGCCGAACTCACAACAGCGTGCCAAGACCACTATTGCTCTCTTTCCGAGAGCTAAACTGAATATATCAGATTACAGTGGAGCGCCGAAATGCACGGAATAGCAGTGTATAGCACAAAGGTCAAAGCTAACCTCTCCTACCCGAACCAATCGTAACATAATCAAACATAAGGTAACTCTGCGTAAAGTGCAGCGACCACTATTGTTGCCCTCCCCAGAGTAGAGCACAGCATAGTCGAGAACAGTACATCGCAGAAATCCACCGAATAGCGGTCTATGCCTAGAAACACGAGACTATCCAAACCTATCCCAAGCAAACGGACCCCAACGAAACGTATAATAACCCATCGCAACGTGCCGAGACCATTATTACTGGCCTCCGCAGAGTGGAGCAGATTTTAGTAGAGCAACATAGAGCGCAGAAATACGACGAATAGAAGAGTACAGCTCAAAAGTCAAAGCTATCCTGTCCTAGCAAATCCAAACATAATCAAACGTACCATAAGTTCAACGAACGTGCCGAGGTCACTATTGATGGCCATTCGAGAACAGTAGAGCAATGTAGAGAGCAGTAACACTACGGATAGCAGTGTATAGCGCTAAAGTCGAAAATATCGTGTACTAAGCTAACCAAACGTGTCATAATCAAGCGCAACATAATCCAACCAAACGTGCCCAGACGACTATGGCTGGCCTCCAGTGTGCCATGCGGAACGTACCGGAGCACAGACGAGCACAGAAATCCAACGAATAGCTGTGTATACCGCGAATTCCAGAGATATACAAACCTGACCCTATCAAACATAACCTAACCACACGTAACCTAACTAAAGCTAACGTGCCGAGGCCAAAATTGCTGGCCACCCCAGAGCCAAGCTGAAACTGGTAGAGCACTGTAGGGTGCATAAATGCACCGAAAGTCAGTGTACAGCATAAAAGTAAAAGTTACCGTGTCCAAACGTAGCCAAACCCAACATAAACGATCGTAACGTGGCTCAACGAAACGTGACGAGAGCACTATTTCTGGCTTTCCCTGAGCCAAGCTGATCATGCTAGAGCACTGTAGGACGCAGAAATCCACCTGATAGCAGTTTATAGTTCTAAAGTCATCGCTATCCTCTCCTAACCTAACCAATCGGAACATATAAAAACGTATCCCAACTCAACCTGACGCGCTGCGACCACTATTGGTCAACACCACAGAGCCACGCTGAAAACTCTAGTGGAGAGTAGAATGTAGAAGTCCGCAAATACGCAGTGTATATCAAAAAAGTCAAAGCTACCTAAACCTAACCCAAACCAACGCAACATGACCAAGCATAGCCTAACTGAGCCTAACGTGTCGCGACCGCTATTGCTCGCGTCCCCAGAGCCAGGCAGAGCATATTAGAGGACAGCATGGCACATAAATACACCGAACAGCAGTATATAACATAAAAGTTAAAGATACCCTCTCCTACACTGACCAAACGTGACATAACCAAACGTAGAGTAAGCTGAGCTGAAGTGCTGGGACCAACATTACTCGCATCCACAAAGCCGAGCAAAGCATATTAGGGCACACTATATCACAGAAGTCCACCGAATAGCATTACATAGCACAAAAGTCAAAGCGGTCATCTCCAACACTAGCCAAACGTAACACAGCCAAACGTAGCTCAAATCAAGTGAACGTTCCGGGACCACTGTTCCTGGCCTCCCCTGAGCCGAGCAGCGTATAGTAGAGCAATCTGGAGTGTAGAAACCTACCGAAGGGCAGTGTAGAACAAAAGTCAAAGATATGCTGACCAAACCTTACCTAACCTAACCTAATCCAACGTAGCATAGCTCAACGTAATGTGCGGATACCAATACTGCTCGCCACCGCAGAGCCAGTCAGAATATACCAGAGCACAGTAGAGCGCAGGAATCAGGCGCATTGCAGTGTAGAGCACAAAAGTCAATGCATCCTCTCCTAACTTAACCAATCGTATCACACCTAAGCGTAACCAAACACGAACAAACGTGCCGCGACCACAATTGCTGACCTCCCAAGGGTTGAACGGGGTATAGTAGAGCAGAGTAGAGCGCAGGAGGTCATAGGATATCAGTGCTGTGCACAAAAGTCAAAGCTATCCTAACCGAATCCAGCCTAACCTAACCTAACATTGCGTAACCTAACGCAACCTAACGTGCCGCGACCAGCATTGCTGGCCTGCACAGATTCAAACAGAACATATTAGAGGAGCGTGGTGCTCAGAAACCCATAGGGTTGCAGTGAGTATACGGTTCTAACCAAAGCTATCGTAACGCAACCGAACGTATCCTATCTCAAACCAATGTGTCAAAACCTCTACTACTTTCTTCCCGCGCGCCAAACAGGACACACTGGGGCACAGTAGATCGCAGAAGACCACCGCATTAATGTGTACTGGACAGAAGCCAGAGATATCCTAACCTTCTCAAACAAACAACCTAACTGATCGCGAACTAACACTACATGACGCGCAGCGGCCACTATTTCTTGTCTACCCAGAGCAAGGCAGAGCACGTTAGAACGCAGCAGAGCGCAGAAGTTCTCCGAATAACAGTGTATATCACAGAAGTCAATGACCTCCTGTCCTAACCTAACCAAGCGTAATTTCAGCAGACGTGTCCTAACTAAACCTAGCGTGCCGCGAACACTATTGCCGAGATCTCTAGAGCCAAGCAGAATATGCTAGAGCTCAGTGGAGGGCAGAGAGCCTTCAAGTAGCAGCGTGTCGCACAAAAGTCAAACGTGTTATAACCTAGTCTGACCGAACATAGCCTAACCAAACGTGGACTAACTAAACCTATCGGGACGAGACCACTATTTCTGGCCACCAGTGATAAGCAGGATATACTAGAGCACAGTTGAGCGCAGAAATCCGTCGAAAGGTAGTTTATAGTGCAAAAGTCAAAGCCACCATAACAAAACCTAACCAAACCTAGCCTAACGAAACGTATCATCAACCTACCGCGTCACGACCAATATTGCTGGCCACCGCAGAGTCGAGCAGAGTACGGTACAGCAATGTAGAGCACAGACATCCATCGAATAGCAGTGTACAGGGTAAAAGTCGAAGGTACCCTCTCCTAACATAACCAAGCGTAACATAACCAAGCGCAACAGAATGCAACCAAACGTGCCTAGACCATTATCGCCCGACTCCCCAATTTCGAGCAGAAAGTAGCAGAACGAAATGGAGCGCAGATATCCGTCGAATAGCAGGGTACACCACGCGACTCAAAGCTATAAGAACATAAACCAGACTAACATAACCTGAAAAAACATAGCATAACACGAACTAACGCGCCGCGGCCATTATAGCTGGCCACCCCGGAGTCGAGCAGAGTATAGTAGAGCAGAGTAGAGCGTAGAAACCCACCGAATATCTGTCTTTGCTGTAATAGTCAAAGCAATCCATACCTAACACAAACAAAGCATAACCGAACCAAACGTGACCTAACTGAAACTCACGTGCCGAGGCGACCATTTCAGCCCTCCCCAGAGCAAGAGCAAAGCAGGGCATACTAGAGCACAGCAGACAGCAGAAGTCCATCGGATAAGAGTGTATATCACGAAAGTCGAAGCGATCCAGACCAAACGCGAACAAACGTAACCTACCAGAACATAACGAAACTAAACCTGACGTGCCGAGACCGCTATTGCTGGCCTCCCAGGCGACAGTCAGATCATATTCGAGCACAGTATGCAGCAGAAAGCCGAATATTTGTACATAGCACAGAAATTAATGCTACCCTCTCCTACCCGGGCCAAACGTTACATAACCAGTCGTAGCCTAAACCAAACTAACGTGCCGCGAACTCTATTACTGGCCTCCCTAGTGTCGAGCAGAGTATATCAGAGCACAGTAGAGTGCTGAAATCCACCACATAACAGCCTATGTCGAGAAAGACGAAGCTATCCTAACGCAACCCGTACGAAGGTAACCTAATTCAAACTGACGAGCCGAGAACAATATAGTTGGCCTCCCCAGAGCCAAGCAGGACACATTAGTGGGGAGCAGAACGCAGAAGTCCGTAGAATCGCAGGGTATATCGGAAAAGACGGAGCTACGCATGCCTAACCCAAACGAAGACAACATATCCATATATAGCCAGGTGAACCTATCGTGCCGAGGCGACCATTTCAGCCCTCCCCAGAGCCAGGCAGGGCACACTAGAGCACAGTAGGGCGCAGAAATACAACGGATAGCAGTGTACAGTACAAAAGTGAAAGCTACCCTGACCAAACCTAGCGCAACCCAACCTAACGGAAGGTACTTTGTCCCAACGTAACGTGTAATAAAAAATCCAAACAGAGCCCAGCTGAACCTAACGTGCCGAGACTGCAGCTGCTGCCATCCCCAGATCCAAGCAGGTCATACTAGAGCACACGTGTGAGCGGAAACCCACCGAATACCAGTGTACGGCACAATAGGTGAAGCTATCCCAATCAAACTTAGCCAAGCCCAGCCTAACCGAACCTACTGTGACTCAACGTAACGTGCAGGGACCACCATTGCTGCCCTTCCCGGAGCCAGGATGAGAATATTAGAGCACTGTAGTGCGCAGAGATCCACATAATAGCAGACTCTGGCGCTAAAGTCAATCCTATCCTCTCCAAACTAGACCAATCGTAACATATCCGAACGTAATCTAACTCAACCTAACCCACCCCGACCGCTCCCGCTCGCCTCCACAGATCCAAGCAGAACACACCAGTGGAGAGTAGAACGCTGAAATCCGTAGTACCGCAGTGTATATCATAAAAGCCAAAGCTACGTAAGACTAACCCAAACAGACGGATCATAACCAAACATAGCCTAACTCAACCTAACGTGGCGAGACAGATGTTGATGCCCACGCCAGTGACAAACAGGTCATACTAGAGCACAATAGAGCGCAGAAATCCTCTGAATAGAACTGTACAGCACCAGAGCTGAAGCTACCCAAATCAAACTTAGCCTATCCCAGCCTAACCGAACTTACCGTGACCCAACGCAACGTGCAGAGACCACCATTGCTGTCCTTCCCAGAGCGAGGCTGAAAACATTAGAGTACTGTAGGACGCAAGAGATCCACATAATAGCAGACTAGGTCACTAAAGTCAAACACACCCTGTTCTAACCTAACCAACCGTAACGTAACCAAACGTAACCTAATTCCAGCTAATGTACGGCGACCACTATTGCTGGCGTCCCAGAGCCAAGCAGAACACATTAGTGGGGAGTAGAACGCAGAAATCCATTTAGTCGCTGTGCTTATCCGAAAAGTCAAAGCCTCCCAAACCTAACCCAAACCAACAGAGCATAGCCAAACGTAGGCTACTTAAGCATAACCAGTAGAGAGTGCTGTTGCTGCCTACCCAATAGCCAAGCAGGACGTACTAGAACACAGTAGGGCTCAGAAATCCACCGATTAGCAGTTTACTGCACAAAAGTTGAAGCTATCCTGTTAAAGCATATCCTAACCCAACCAAACCGAACGTAACTGGACACAGCATAACGTTCCGATACCACTGTTGCTGGCCTTCCCAGAGCCATGCTGAAAATAATAGAGCACTGCAGGGCGCAGAAATCCAGCTGTTTGCAGGCTATAGCACTAAAGTCAAAGCTATCCCCTACTAACCCAACCAACCATAACATATCCGAAAGAAACACAACAAAGACCGACGTGCCGCGACCACTCTTCCTGGCTTCCCAAGAGCCAAGCTGAAGATATTACAGCATTGTGGGGCGCAGAAGTCCACCCAATAGCAGACTATACCATTAAAGTAAATGCTGCCCTCTCCTAACCTAACCAACATTAACACGACCGAACCTAATCTAACAGAGCCCAACCTACCGCGACCAGTATTGCTGGCCTCCACAGAGCCAAGCAGAACACACTAGTGGAGGGTAGGACTCAGAAATCCATATAAGACCTGTGTATATCATGAAAGTCAAAGCAACCGAAGCCTACACCAATTAACAGAACATAAGCAAATATAGCCAAACTGAACCTAACGTGCCGCAACAACTATTGCTGTCCTCCCCGGAGCCAAGCAGAACACATTAGGGGAGAGTAGAACGCAGAAATCCATTTAGTCGCTGTGCTTGTCAGAAAAGTCAAAGTTCCCCAAACCTAACCCATACCAACAGAACATAGCCAAACGTAGGCTACACAAGCATAACCAGTAGAGAGTGCTATTTCTGCCCACCCAATAGCCAAGCAGGACGTACTAGAACACAGTAGGGCTCAGAAATCCATCAAATAGCAGTTTACTGCACAAAAGTTGTAGCTATCCTGTTAAAGCATATCCTAACCCAACCAAACCGAACGTAACTAGACACAGCATAACGTTCCGAGACCACTGTTGCTGGCCTTCCCAGAGCCATGCTGAAAATAATAGAGCACTGCAGGGCGCAGGAATCCAGCTAATGGCAGGCTATAGCAATACAGTCAAACATATCCTCTCCGAACCTAACCCCTCGTAACGTAACCAATCATAGCTTAACTCAACCTATCGAGCCAAGACAGCTATAGCTGCCATCTCCAGAACAAAGCAGGACATACAGGAGCACAGCAGAGCGCAGAAATCCGCCGAATAGCAGTGCACAGCGCAAAGGTTAAAGCTACCATAGCCAAGCATAGCCCAACCCAACCCAACCGAACGTAACCACACACATCACAACGTGCCGAGACTAGTATTGCTGGCCTTCACAGAGCCAAACTGAAAATATTGGAGCACTGTAGGGCGCAGAAATCCACCTAATAGGAGGCAGCAGCACTGCACTCAAATCTATCCTCCCCTAACCTAACCCAACGTAACATAGGCAATCATAGCCTAACTCAGCCTAACGAGACAAGACCGCTATTGCTGCCCCCCGCCCCCACCCAGAGGCACGCAGGACATACTACAGCGCAGTAGAGCGCAGTGATCCACCGTGTAGGAGTGTACAGCACAGAAGATAAAGCTATGCTAGCCACGCTTAGCCTAACCCTACCTAACGGAACGTAACCTGACATAACTTAACCTGCCGAGGTCACTATTGCAGGCCTTCGCACAGCCAGGCTGAAAACACTAGAGCTCTGCATGAAGCAGGAATCCTCATAATGGCAGACCATAGCACTGAAGTCAAAGCTATCCTCTCCTAATCTAACAAATCGCAACATAACCAAACGTAACCTAGCCCGCCTAAAGTACCGCGACCACTATTGCTCGCCTCCCCAGAGCCAAGCAGAACGCATTAGTGGAGAGTAGAGCGCAGAAATCCATATAATCACAGTATATATCTGAGAAGTCAAAACTACCCAAGCCTAATCCAAACCAACAGAGCATAACCAAACATAGCCTATCTAAGCCAGACGTGCCGGGACCGACGTTGCTGCCCTCCCCAGAGCCAAGCAGGATATACTGGAGCATAGTGGAGCGCAGATATCCACTGAATAGCAGCGTACGGCACAAATGTTAAAGCTATCCTGACTAAGCTCAGCTTGACGCAACCGAACCGAGCATAACGTTACTCATCACAACGTGCCGATACCACTATTGTTGGCCTTCTCAGAGCAAAGCTGAAAACATTAGAGCACTGAAGCGAGCAGTAATCCACGTAACAGCAAGCTATAGCTCTGAAGCCAAAGCTATCCTCTACTAACCTATCCAACATTATCAAAGCCAGACGTAACATAATGCAACCTAACTTGCCGAGACCTCTGTGGTTGCCCCCCCCCAGGTCCAAGCTGCACGCAATAGAGCGCAGCATAGCGCAGAAATCTACCGAATGGTACTGTAAAGCACAAAGGTTGAAGCCATCCTGACAAAACTTAACCTAACACAACCTGACCGAACGTAACTTGACTCAACCTATCGTGCCTCGACCAGTATTGCTGGCCTCCCGAGATCCAAGCAGGACATACTAGAGCACAGGTGAGCCCAGGAAACCATCGACTTTCAGCGTACGGCACAAAAATTAAAGCAGTCCTGACCGAACTTAGTTTGACAAAACCTAACCGAAAGCAGCATGACTCATCATAACCTGCAGAGACCACTATTGCTGGCCTTGCCAGGGCCTTGCTGAAAATATTAGGGCACTGTAGAGCGCAGAAATCCTCCTAATATCTGACTATGGCGCTAAAGTCAAAGATATCCTCTCCTAGCCAAAACAAACTTAACATAAACAAACTAAACCTAACTCAACCTAACGCGCCGCGACCAATACTGGCTGCATTCGCAGAGCCAAGCAGAACGTATTTGAGGAAAGTAGAGTGCCGAAATCCAAAGAATCGCTGTGTTCATCTGAAAAGTCAAAGGTACCCAAACCTAACCCAAACCAACGGATCATACACAAACATCGCATAACTCCGGCCAGCGTGCCGAGACTGCTATTGCTGCCATCCCCAGAGTCAAGCTGAAGATATTAACGCACTGTATGGAGCAGAGATCCACCTAATTGCAGTCTGTAGCACTAAACTCAAAGCTATCCGCTCCTAGCCTATCCAACTGTAACATAACGAAACGAAACATAACACAAAATAACGTGCCGAAACCGCTATTGTTGCCCTCCCCAGGACCAAGTTGGTCATACTAGAGCACAGAAGAGCCCAGAAATCCACCGAATAGCAGTGTATAACACAAAAGACAAAGCCATCCTATCCAAACGTAACACAACCTGACCTAACCAAACTTTACCCTGCACAACCTAACGTGCCTGTGCCACTATTGCTGACCTACCCAGAGTAACCCAGTGCATATTAGAGCACGGTAGAGCGCAGAAATCCACCGGATATCAGTGTTTAGCACAAAAGCCAAAGTCATCCTAACCGAGGTTAACAGATCCTAACAACCAAAGGTAACCTTACACAACCGAAAGCACCGAGACCACTATCTCCTGCATCCCCAGTGCTAAGCTGAACACTCTAGAGCACAGTGGAGTGCAGAAATCCTCCGAATCGCAGTGTATAGTACAAAAGTCTAAGCTATCCTGGCCAAACCTATCCAAACATAACACAACCAAACGTTACATAACTCAATCTAGCGTGCCTAGACCACCATTGCACACGTGCTCACGGCAAAGCAGAACATATTAGGGCACAGTAGGACCCTGAAATCTACCGAATAGCTGTTTATAACACGGGCGTCAAGGCTAACCCGGAGAGAAACCTAACCCAGACTAACGTTGCCTGACGAAACGTAGCCTCACCAAACCTAACGTGCTGAGACCTAGATCCCTGTAGAGCATACAAATCCACCGAAGTGCGGTGTATAGCGCAAAAGCCTAGTCTATCCTGTCCTAACCACACCAAACGTAACATGAACAAACGTAACATGACTCAACCTAACGAGCCTAGATCACGATTGCTGACCTCCGCAATGCATAGCAGGCCGTATTGTAGCACAGCAGGTCGCAGGAGCCCACCGAATAGCTGTGTACAGCACAAAGGTCAAAGAAACCCTTACAAGTCCTTCATAACCTAACCTAACGAAACGTATCCTGACACAACCTAACGTGCCGAGGGCACAACTAATGGCCATCCCAGAGACAGACAGAACATATTAGACCACATTAGAGCAGAGAAGTCCACCGAATAGCAGCGTATGGCACAAAAGTCTAACCTACTCTCTCCTAGCATAACCAGAAGTTTCATAAGCAAACGTAGCCTATTCCAACCTAAGGCGCGGAGACCACTATTGCTGGCCTCGCCGGAAAAGCCAAGGCGAATATAGTAGAGTACAGCAGATCACCAGAATCCAACACATAACAGTGTATGTTAAGAAAGTCAAAGCTACCCTGATCAAACTTAACCTAACCAAATGAAGCCATACGTAACATAACTCAAACTAACGTGCCACAAATACTACTCGTCGACTCTCCAGAGTAGAGCGGATTATAGTAGGACAATGTAGGGCGCGGAAATGCTCCGAATAGCAATGTATATCACAAGATGCGAGAAATCCTAACCGAACATTCCTAACCTATCCCAACGATACGTAACCTAAATCAACCTATCGTGCCGGGACAAATATTACAGGCCACCACAGAGCCAAGCAGAGCATATTAAATCACACTAGAGCCCAGAATCCTTCCGAAAAGCAGTGTAAAGCATATAAGTCAAAGTAGCCTATCCTAACCTGGCCAAACGTAACATAACCAAACGTAACCTAACTCAACCTAGCATGACGAAACCACTATTGTTGTCCGCCCCAGAGCCAAGCAGAACATACTAGAGCGCTAAGAGATAGCAGAAATCCTCCGAACAGCAGTGTATAGCACAAAAGTCAAAGCAATCCTACTCTGATATATACAACCTTAGCATAACAAAACGCTACATAACTAAACCTCACGTACCGCAAGCAATATGGCTGGCCTCCCTAGAGTCGAGCAGAACATATTAGAGGACAGTAGAGCGCAGAAATAAATAGAACCGCACTGTATGGCACAAAAGTCATGGCTACCGTATCCTTACCCAGCCAAACGTGACATAAACATACGTAACATTACTAAACCTAACGCAGCGAGACCACAATTGCCGGCATCCACAGAGCCAAGGAGAATACACCAGAGCACAGTAGATTGCTGAAACACGCGGATAGCAGTGTATAGCTCATAAGTCTATGCTATCACATCATAACCTCACCAACCGTAGCATAGCCGAACGCAACCTATCTCAATCTAACACGCCGCGACCACAATTGCCGGCCTCCCAATAGTCTAGCCGAACACATTAGTGGAGAGTGGAACGCAGAAAGCCATAGAATCGATGTGTATATCAGAAAAGACAAAAATACTTAAGCCTACCCCAGACCAACAGGACACAACCGAACATAGCCTATCTCAAACTAACGTGCCGAGAACGCTATTGCTGCCCTTCGCACAGCCAAGCAGGACATACTAGAGCTCAGAAGAGAGTCTAAGTCAATCGAGTAGCAGTGTAAAACACAATGGTTGAATCCATCCTAACCAAACGTAGCCTAACCCTACCTTACCGAAAGAAACCTGACTCACAATAACCTGTCGAGACCATACTTGCTGGCCTTGCCAGAGCCAAGCTGAAAATATTGGACCGCTGTAGGGCGCAGGAATCCACGTAATAGCTGAATACAGCACTATAAACACAGCCATCCGCTCCTAACCTAACCAATCGTAATATAACCAAACGTAACCGAGCACAACCTAACGTTCTGCGATCACTTTTGCTGGCTTCCACAGCGCCCTGCAGAATACATTAGCGGATAGTAGGGCACAGAAGTCCACAAAATCGCAGAGCGTATCGGAAGAGTCAGCGCTACCCAAACCTAACCAAAACCAACCGAATATAACCAAGGACAACATAACCCAACCTAGCGCGCCGCGTCCACTACTGCTGGACTCCACAGAGCCAAGCAGAACATATTAGTGGAAAGTAGAAGCCAGAAATCCATAGAATCGCTGTGTATATCGGAAAGGTCAAAGCTATCCTTACCGAGCTTATCATAACCCAACCCAACCGAGCGTAACCTGACAGAGCATAACGTGCCGAGGCCACCATTGCTGTCACTCCCAGAGCCTACCTGCGGAAATTAGTGTGCTGTAGGGCGCAGAAATCCAACCAGTAGCGGACAATGGCAATAAAGTCAAATCTGTCCCCTCCTAACCTAACCAATCGGAACATGACCAAGCCTAACCTGACAAAATTCAACGTGCCGCGAGCACCATTTCTTGCTTCCCAGAGTCAAGCAGAACATATTATTGGAGCGCAGTACGCAGAAATCCATACAATGCAAGTGTATATCACAAAAGTCGGTGTTACCCGTGTCTAACCCAAACAAACAGAACATGACCAAACACAGCCTGACTCATCGCAACGTACCGAGACCAATATTGCTGGTCTTGCCGGAGCAAAGCGGAACAAATTGGAGCACTGCAGGGCGCAGAAATCGACCTAACAACAGACTGGAGTACTAAAGTCAAAGATGTCCTCTCCTAACATAACCAATCGTATCATAACCAAACGTAACCTAACTCAACCTAACGTGCAGCGACCAATACAGATGGCCTCCGCGGAGCCAGGCAGAACTCATCAGTGGAGAGTAGAGCGCAGACATCCACATTATCGCAGCGTACATCAGACAAGCCAAAGATACCCAAACCTATCCCAAACTAACAGGTCATACCCGAACATAGCCTAACTCTAGCTAACTTGCCGAGATCGCTATTGCTGCCCTCCCCAGAGCCGAGCAGGACATACTAGAGCACAGTAGAGCGCAGAAATCCAGCCAATCGCAGTGCACATCACGGAAGTTAAAGCTATTCCAACAAAACAAAGCCTGACCCAACCTAATTGAACGTAACCGGACAAAATGTAACGAGCAGGAGTCACTATTGCTGGCCCTCCCAGATCCAAGATGAAACAATTAGAGCACTCTATGGCGCAGGAATCCACCTAATAGCAGACAGTAGCACGAAAGCCTGAGTTAACCCTCCTAACCTAACAAATAGTAACATGACCAAACCTAACCTAACTCAACCTAGCGTGCTGCGAACACAATTGCTGGCCTCCCCAGAGTCAAGCAGAGCACACTAGAGGACAGCGTAACGCAGAAGTCCATAGAATTGCAGCGTATATCAGAAAGCTCAAAGCTACCCAAACCCTGTTCAAGCCAACAGAAAGTACCCAAGCATTGCCTAACTCAACCTAACGTGCGGCGACCACCATTGCTGGTCTCGCCAGAGCCAAGCAGAACATATTAGTAGAGAGTAGAAGGCAGAAATCCATATAATCGCAGCGTAAATCGGAATAGTCAAGGCTACACAAACCAAGCCCAAGCCAACAGGACATAACCAAAGATCGCATATATCAACCTGTCGTGACGAGACCGCTTTTTCTGTCCTCCGCAGAGCCAAGCAGGATGTACAAGTTCATAGTAGAGCGCAGATGCCCACCGAATAGCAGTATATAGCACAAAAGTCGAGGATGTCCTAACCAAACCTGGCCTATCCTAACCTAACCGTATGTGACATAGCTCAAAGTAACATGCCGCAGCCACTGCCGCTGGCATCCCCGGAGCATAGTAGAATATAGCAGTGGACCGTAGATCACTAGGATACACCGAATAGCAGTCTGTAGCACGAAAGTCAAGGCCACAATAGCCAAACCTAGCCTAACCTAACCCAACAAAGCATAACCTAACTCAACGTAACGTGCGACGACCACTATACCGCTCCTCCAAAGAGTCGAGCAGAATGTGGTAGAGCAATGTAGAGCGCATAAAAGCAACGAGCAGCAGTGTAGAGCCCAAAAGGGAAATCCTAACCAGATCATCCCAACCTAACCTAACGCGGCGTAACCTTACTCAGATTGACGTGCCGAGACCACCGTTTCTGGCCACCACAGAGCCCAGTAGTACATATTAGAGCACAGTGGAGGGCGGACATCCACCGAATAGCAGTGCATGACACAAACTTCTAAACTTCCCTGCCCGAATCTCACCAAACGTAGCATAACCAGACGTATCGTAGCTCAACCTAACGTGCCGAGACCGCTATTCCTTTCCACGATGGTGCCAAGCAGCAAGTATTAGAGCACAGCAGATCGCATAGACACACGGCATAGCAGTGTATAGCACATAAGTCAAACACTTCCAGACATAAGCTGACCTACACTAACCTATACAAACTCAGTATAACGCAACATAGCGCGACGAGAAGTATATAGTGGTGCAATGTGGTGCGCAGGAATCCACCGAATAGCAGTGTTCGGCAGAAAAGTCAAAGACATCCTGACCTAGCCTAGCCTAACCTATTCTATCCAATCGTAGTCTAACACAACATTACGTGCCGCGACCGCTATTGATGGCCCTCGTAGTGCAAGACATAGCACATTGGAGCACATTAGAGCGCAGGAATCCACCGAATAGCAGTATATAGCACAAAAGACAAAGTAGCCTTTCCTAACAAAGCCAAGTGTAACATAATCAAACGTAACCTGACTCAACCTATCATGACGTGGACATTGCTACTGGCCCCCACAGAGACAAGCCGAATGAACTAGGGCTCAGTAGTGCCCAGAAATCGCCCGTATTTCAGTGAATAGCACAAACGTCGAATATGTCCGATGCTAACCTGACCTAGCTTAACCACACCAAACGTAGCAGAACTCAACCTGAAATGCCGCGACCGCTGCTGCCGGCATTCGCAGAGCCAGCAGAACATAGCAGAGCACCGTAGATCACAGGAATTCAACGGATAACGGTGTGTAGATCGTTGATCACAGGAATTCAACGGATAACGGTGTGTAGCACGAAGGTCAGAACTACCTTAGTCAAACATAACCTAACCTCACAGTACCAAACGTAACCGAACTCAAACTAACTTGCCACAACGGCGAATTCTCGCCTCCACAGGGACGAGCAGAGTATAGTAGGGCAATGCTAAGCGCAGGAATTAATCGTGTAGCATTGCACAGCGCAAAAGTCGAAGTAATCCTGACCAAACCTTGCATATATTTCCCAGCGATACGAAACTTAACAAAGCTAACGTGCCGAGGCCACAATCACTGGCCTCCCAAGAGTCCAGCAGGATATAGTAAAGCTATGGAGAGCGCAGAAATCCACCGCATAGCAGTGTGTAGCACAAAAGTTTGGTACCATAAAACATGGTACCATAACCTGGCAAAACCTAAATTAACCGAACGTAGCATATCACAACGTAACGAGCCACTAACACTGCTGCTGGCACCCGCAGAGCCAATCGAAATATAATAGATCATAGTAGATCGCAGAAGTCCACCGAATAACAGTGTATAGCGCGAAAGTCGAAGCTATCCTAACCAAACTTATCCGATCGTAACATAACAAAACATAACACAATTGAGGGTCACGTGCCCCGACCATTATTGCTCGCCTACGCAGATTTGAGAAGAGTATAGTACAACAAAGTAGAGCGCCGTAATCCACCGAATTGCAGTGTAAAGCGAAAAGCGAAAGAAGCCCTAACCAAGCCTTACAAACCTACTTTAACGTAACGTAACGTAACACAACCAAACGTGGCGGGACCACTAACACTGACCAATCCACAGCCAAGCAGAACATATTAGAGCGCAGTAGGGCGCAGAAATCCACCGAAAAGCAATCAACGGCTCAAGAGACTAAGCTATCATCTCCTAACATAATCAAACTACTCACATGCAAGCGTAGCCCAACAATAAGTTAAGCGCCCAGACCACTGCTGCTGGCCTGCCCAGGGCCAAACAGAAGATATTTGTGCGCAGCAGAGGGCAAATATCGGTGGACAGCAGTGTATAGCACAAAAGTCAAAACTATCACACCCTAACCTCACCGTACGTAACATAAGCGAACGCAGCATAGCTCAAGCTATCGTGCCGAGACCACCATTGCTGGCTTCCCCGGAGACAGGCAGGGCGAAGCAAAGAACAGAAGAGCGCAGAAATCCACGGAATAGCAGTGTATAGAACAAAAGTCGAAGCTATCATCTCCTACCATAACAAAACATAACATAACCGAACTTTACGTGACACAACCTGTGGTGCCACGACCAGCATTCCTGGCCCCAAGAAAGCCAAGTAAAGTGTAGCAGAGCAATGTAGGACTCTGAAATCGACCGAAGTGGAGCGAATGGCACAAAATCATAAGCTACCCTGACCTAACCTAACCATGCGTAACACAACCAAAGCAACCTAACTCAGCCCATCGAGCCGAGAGCGCCACTGCTGGCCACCACATAGCCGTGCATAATATACTAGAGTACAGCGGAACGCTGCTGTCCGCCGAATAGCAGTGTATAGCAGAGACGTCGAATCCATTCTAACCAAACTTAAACTGCCGTGATCAACCCGAAAGTAACCTAACTCGAACAAATATGCCACAAACACTATTTCATGCCTCCCCAGAGACAAGCAGATTCTAGTAGAGCAATGCAGAGCGCAGATATCGACCGTATAACAGTATACAGCGCAAACACCTAACGCAACCGAACGTATCGTAACACGACCTAGCGCGCCGAGATCACAATTGCTGGCCTCGCTAGAGTCAAGCAGAATACACTAGAGCACAGTGGAGCGCAGAAATCCATCGAACAACAGATTATACCACGAAAGGCAAAGGTAACCTAACCTAACCGAGTAAAACATAGCCTAACCAAACGTCGCATAACTCAACCTGTCGTGCCGAGGGCACTGTTACTGGCCTCTCCAGAGTCGATCAGAGATTTGTACACCAATGTAGGGTATAGAAATCCACGGAGTATTGGTGCAGAGGACAAAAGTCAAAGCTATCCTATCCTACATAACCAATCGCAACAATAACATACGTAGCCTAGCACAACCTATCGCTCCACGACCACTATTGCCGGCCTCCCCAGAGCCCAGCAGAACATACAAGAGCACAGTGGAGCGCAGAGATCCAACGAACAACAGATTACACCAAGAAAGGCAAAGATATCCTAACCTAACCCAACCAAACCTAGCGAAGCCAAGCGTCACATAACTCAACCTAACGTGCCTAGGCCACGAATGCTGGCCTCTCATGAGTCCAGCAGAATATATTAGACCACAGGAGAGCGCAGAAATCATTCGCATGTCTGTGTGTAGCGCAAAAGTCAAAGCTATTCTGTCCTAACCTGATCAAACGTAACGTTAACTAACGCGATATAGCTCACCCTTTCGTGCCGAGACCACTTTTGCAGCCCACCCCATATCCAAGCAGATCATATCAGGGTAACGCAGAGCGCATGAACCCACCGAATAGCGGCGTGTAGCAAAAGAATCAAAGCTATCGTACCCTTACCTGACAAAACGTAACATAACCAACCATTGCGTTTCTCAACTTAAAGTGCCGAGTCCACATTTGCTGGTCTGCCCAGAGCCGAGCAGAACGTATCAGAGCAGAATAGAGCGCCGAAATCAACAGAATCGCAGCGCATAGCTCAATAGTCGACGCCACCCTATCCTAACGTAGCCATACGTAACACAAACGAACGTAGCTCAACTTAGCCTAACGTGCCGAGACCACTATTTCTAGCCTCCCCAGTGTCAAGATGAATATGCTAGAGCTTAGTAGAGCGCAGTAATCCTCCGCTTTGCCTTGTATAGCACAAAAGTGGAAGAAATCCTAGTCCAACGTGTCCTATCCTAACCTAACCGAACGTACCATAGCTCAACATGAGGTGCCGAGATTCGTGTCGCTGGCTTCTCAGTGCCAAGCGAAGCATATTAGAGCAATCTAGAACCCAGAAGTCCTCCGAATGTGGTTGTATAACACAAAAATCGAATTTATCCTACACAACCCCGACCAAGCGTGACATAACCAACCGTATTATAACTCAACCTAACCAGCCGTGACACTACCGCTGGGCTACCGAGATTCACCCAGAGCATAGTAGAGCAATGTAGAGTGCAGGAATCCACCCAATTGCAGTGTATAGCACAAATATCGCAGCTATACTCTCCCAACCGAAACAAACGTATCGAGAGCGGAGGAAACGCAACTATTCCTAACGTGCCGACACCACAATTGCTGCCCTCCTTAGAGCCAAGCAGAACATATTAGAGGAGAGTAGAGCGCAGGTGTCCATAGAAGCGCAGTGCATAGCACGAAAGTCGAAATGATCCAATCCCAACATAGCCAAACGTAACACAACGGAAGATTGCTTTTCTCAACCTAACGCGACGAGGCCAGTGTTGCCTGCATCCCCAGAGCCAAGCAGAGTAGACTAAAGTACCGTAGATCGCGGGAATCCTACGAATAGCGGTGTATAGCATAAAAGGTCAAATGTACCCTCTCCTAACCTTCACAAGCGTAGCATAGCCGAGTGTTTTATATCACAACCTAACATGCAGAGACCACTATTCCTGGCCTCCCGAAAACGAAGCAAAACGTACCAGAGCACAGAAGAGCGCAGAAATCCGCCGAACAACAGTATATACCACGAAAGTCAAATCCAGCCATACCTAACCCAAGCAAACTAAACGTAGCCAAACGTGGCCTATCTAAAACTAACGGACCGAGACCACTATTAGTGGGCTCCGCATAGCCGAGCAGAGTATTGCAGCGCAACGTAGTCTGTAAAAACACAAGCAATAGCGGTGTATTGCACAAAAGTCGAAGCTATAATATCCCAATCTAACCAGGCCTAATATAACCAAACGCTACATTACATAACCATACGCGCCGATACCACTATTGCTGGCACCCCCAGAGCAAAGCAGAGTATACTAGGGCAGAGTAGAGCACAGAAAGCCACCAAATGGTAGTGTGTAACACAAGCGTCAAAGATACCTCAACCTAACCTGACCAAACCGAACCTAACCAAACGTAGAATAACCAAGTCTAACGAGACGTGATCTCTATTGCAGGCCTTCCCAGAGCGAAGCAGATAATGTAACATAACTCAACCCATCGCACACTGGCCACATTTGCCGGCCTCCGCACAGTCGAGCAGAACTTAATAGAGGACAGTAGAGCGCAGAAGTCCACCGAATAGCAGCGCACAGCGCAAAAGTTAAAGCTACCCTGACCAAACATTGTCCAAACCAACCAAACCGAACGTAACCCGACTCAACATAGCGTGCCGAGACCATTATTGCTGGCCTTCTCAGAGCCAAACTGAGGATACTAAAGCACAGTAGGGAGCAGAAATTCACCGAAGAGTTGTGTATAGCGCGAAAGTCAAGGATAACCTGTCCGAGCTTGTCATAACTAAACCTAACCAAACGTAGCATAGCTGAACCTAACGTGCCCTGACCGCTATTGCTGGCCTCCCCATAGTCAAGCTGAACACGTCAGTGGAGTGTAGAACGCAGAAACCTATGTAACCGCTGTCTGTATCAGAAAAGCCGGAGCTAGCCTAGCCTAAACCAAACCGATAGGGCATAACCAAGCATAGCCTGACCCAAACTAACGTGCCGACACCGCTATGCTTGAACTCCCCAGAGCCAAGCAGAACTTACTACAGCACAGTAGAGCGCAGAAGTCCACCGAATAGCAGCGCACAGAGCAAAAGTTAAAGCTATCCTGACCAAACATTGTCCAAACCAACCTAACCGAACGTAACCCGACTCAACATAACGTACCGAGACCACTATTGCTGGCCTACTCAGAGACAAGCTGAGGTTATTACAGTACAGTAGGGAGCAGAAATTCACCTAATAGCTGACTATTGCAATATAGGCAAAGCTATCATCTTCTAACCTAACCAACCGTAACATATCCAATTCTAACATATCTCAAACTAACGTGCCGAGATCGCTATTGCTGCCCACCCCAGAGCAAATAAGGACACACTAGAGCACAGCAGAGCGCAGAAACCCACCGAATGGCAGCGCACAGCGCAAACGTTAATGATATCCTGACCAAACGTTGCCTAACCCAACCTAACCGTACGTAAACTGACTCATCTTAACGTGCCGGGACCACCTTTGCTGGCCTTGCCAGAGCCAAGCTGTAAGCATTTGCACACTGTATGTCGCAGAAATACACCTAAGAGCATACGATAGCACTAAAGCCATAACTACCCTCTCCCAACATAATCGTACGTAAAATAACCAAACATAACATAACCCAACCTTACTTGCCGCGGCCACTATTGCTCCCCGCCCCAGAGTCAACCGGAACACGTTAGTGGAGAGTAGGACGCAGAACACCATATAATCGCAGAGTATATCAGAAAAGTCAAAGCTACCCAAGCCTAACACAAACCAACGGAACATAACCAAACTTAGCCTCACAAAACCTGACCGAGCGTAACCTCTCTAAACATAGCCTGCAGAGGACACTATTGCTGGCCTTGCCAGAGCCAAGCTGAAAATATTAAAGCACTGTAGATAGCAGAAATTCACCTAATAGCGGACCATAGCACTAAAGTCAAAGCTAACATCTCCAAACATGCCAAAGGTAACAGAACCCAAACTAACGTGCCGAGACCTCCGTCGTTGCCACACACAGACCCCAGCAGTGAATCACAGTGTATATCAGAATTGTCAAAGCTACCCAAACCCAATGCAAACCAACACAACATAGCCAAGCATAGCCAAACTCAAGCTAAAGTGCCGATACGGCTATAGCTGCTCTCCCCAGAGCCAAGCAGGTCATACTAGAGCACTGTAGAGCCCAAAAACCCAACAAATAGCTGTGTACAGCATAAAATTTGAAGCTATCCTGACCAAACTAGGCCAAACCCAACCTAACCGAACGTAACACGAATCAACATAACGCGACGAGACCACTATTTCTGTCCACCGCAGAGCCAAGCAGTAAATATTAGAGCGCAGTAAAGGGCAGAAATCCACCGAATAGCTGTGTATGGCACAAGAGTCTAAACTATTCCCTCACAACATGCCCAAACGTGTCATAAGCAGACGTAGCCCAACTAATCCTAACGCGCCGAGACCAATATTGATGGCCTCCCCGAAGCCAAGCAAAACATGTTAAAGCACAGTGGAAAGCAGAAATCCTCCGAATAGCAGTGTATAGCACAAAAGTCAAATTCCGAATAGCAGTGTATGGCACAAAAGTCAAAGTTACACTAGCCTATCCTAACCAGGCTTAACATAACCGGACGTAACCTAACACAACCTAACGTGCCTAGAGCACTATTGCTGCCTTTCACAGATCCAAGCAGAATGCACTAGACCACAGTAGGACGCAGAAATCCGCCGCACTGCAGAGTGAAGCACGAAAATCATTGATATCTTAACCTAACCGGGCCTAACCTTACCTAACCTAACCCAACCTGACCTAACCTAACCAACCGTAGCCTAACTCAAACTAACGCGAAGAGACCACTATTACAGCCCACCCCAAAGTCGGGCAGAGTATGGGAGAGCAAAGTAGAGCGCTCAAATCCACCGATTAACCGTGTGCAACGTAAAAGTCAAAGAAACTCTAACAGAACCTCCACAACCTAACTTAACGAAACGTAAACTTAATCAACCTGACGTACAGAGACCAATATTACAGGACACGCTGAGTCAATCAGAGCATATCAGAGCGCATTAGAGCGCAAAAATACACCGAATAGCTGTTCATGACGCAAAAGTCAAAGTAGCCTATCATAACTTAGCCAAACGTGACACATCCGAACGTAACTTAACTCAACATAACATGACAAAACCACTATTGCTGGCCACCGCAGAGGCAAGCAGAATGTACTAGAGCAGAGTAGTGCGCAGAGGTTCGCCGCATCTCTGTGCAAATCACAAAATAAGAATTTACACTAACCTTCACACTTTCACGTGGGGGAAATCGTCCAAAAATACCCGGCCCCTTAGGGGAGGGGGCGGGGTTATGTGGGATTTTTGCCCACTAAAACCACTATGATGGCCAGCCCTTCGCATTACGGTGCGCCCTGGACTTCTCGGCGACGAAATTGCCAGGACGCCCCCGCGAAGCAACCGCAGATCCCTCCAGTCGCGACGGGAAATCGCACCCGAAACGATCATGTCCATGCGCGCAAGACGGGTCGATAACAGGCGCGCTAACACACACACACACACACACACACACACAACACGCACACCACCGCACAGCAACGCACGCATACCCTGAGAACGCCGCGCGACCATCACGCGACGCCGCGCGCCCGGACAACGGTCTCTCGAAATAACGGGCCCCCACACGAGAGCTCGTGGTCACCCTGACCTGGGTTACAACGGGAGAGGGAGACGGTCTCCCCGGCCGTAGGCACATGGTCGCTCGCGAAGGCGGATGTCTAACGCTTTACCACATCCAGCAGTGCGCGCGCGGCCCTCCGGCGCCTCGCTTGCAGCCTCTGCCGCCCTACGTGTGAGGAGCACGCGCTACGCTCGCCGGCTCTCTCCGCGGCCTCCTTCTGTAGCATAACCGTCTCGCAGAAGGAGGCCACCGCACGGAACGCACCAAAGACCTCCATCATCCGCGCCTCGACGACGGAGAGTGAAAGGTCCCGACCCACCACGCGACAAAGTACCCGGCGCTCGCAATACCACGCCAAACATTCCTCAAGCGTGTGCTGCGCCATGCACGCCCTACCCCGCAGTGATGACATGACGACGGAGAGTGAAAGGTCCAGACCCACCACGCGACAAAGTACCCGGCGCTCGCGATACCACGCCAAACATTCCTCAAGCGTGTGCTGCGCCATGCACGCCCTACCCCGCAGTGATGACACCGCGTCACGCCTTCCCACCCGATACGATACAGGTACACCCCGAGGCACCCGTGCCCGGTTAGCACCTGTGTCAGGCGGAAGGTGTGCTGGCTGCCGCTGCGCCCCCGAGCATCCAGCACGGGGAGCACTGCCTCGATCGCCCGGTGTCGCCGGCTGCTCGGCTTCCTCATACGAGCTCGCCAAGCGGACATCAAGGACTTTCGAACCCTTCGCCACAACGAAACGTCCTCTTCTTCAGGAGCATCGCCGCCTGCAGCGTGTAGGGGACCGTAGATACGGGCCTCCCCCGCCGCTTGCAGTACGAACGGCGGGACACCCGCCAGGATCATCGCCGCCTCGTGCGATATCGTGAGGTAACCGCGCACGACGCTGATCGCCATCTTGCGAGCGACTCGCCGGAGAAACGCTAGAATGCGCGGACTGGCGACCAGGTCGTTCGCCCAGATCGGTACCCCGTAAAGTGCCGCCGAGCGAACGACTCCCATGTAGAGGGCGCACCCTACCGTCTGGCCCTCGCAGGTTGGGTAGCAGGCGACACAACGACCCCGACATACCTTACAGGCGTGGTTCCAGCGCGAGAAAGTGTTCGTCGAATTTCCAGTGGCTATCGAGGAGGAGACCGATGTATTTCATCCGGTTCCGTACCTCGACCACGACTTTCCCCACGCGCATCAGGGACTTGTGTAGCTTCCCGTGGTGCCGATGGCAAAACCACATTGCCTCGGGCTACTCGGGGGAGATACACAGCCCCAGCCGCTGGATGTTATGCGCGACGTGAGCCACGCCGCTTTCCGCGAGCAGCGTGGACTCCTCCCAATTCGACCCGGCGGCCAACACCAGCGTTCGTCAGCGTAACACGTCAGGCTCAGGCCGCGGGGGAGGGGAGTGCACAACACGGCGTCGTCGGCGTGATCCCAGAGGATCGGCCCGAGTACCGATCCCTGTGGAACCCCGCAGTTCGTCGCAAGCACGACGGTCAAGAGTCGTCCGGGATACACGATCGGGCGCTCCGCCAAATAGTCGCCGATCACCGCCATCATGTATTGGGGAACCCTGTGGTACAACCGGGCACTCCGGATGGCGGCCCAGGGCAAGGTGTTGGAGGCGTTGACGATATCTACACCGACCGCCAGCACCACCCCGCCCCGGTCAACGGCAGCCTCCGACAGGGTACGAACGCGCTTGATCGGTTCGATCGTCGACCGACCATGCAGGAATCCGAACTGGCTGACGCTGAGATCGGGACCCACGTCCGTTAAATGCTCTCAGAGGCGGGCAGCTAGAACGCGCTCGAAGAGCTTGCCCGCCTAGTCGAGCAGGCATATCGGCCGGTATGCCTTCGGAGAGTTCGGGGCTTCCCTAGTTTCGGGAACAGCACGACCCTCGCTCTCTTCCAACATGCCGGGAAGCGACCGGACCTGAGGCAGCTGTCGAACAGCCGTCGGACACGGTCACCCCACGCTTCCAGAGCCAGTGCAAAGGCCCGGACTGGGATGCCGTCCGGTCCGGGGGCGGTGCTCCTCTCCCCATCCTAACGACCGCACGACACATCTCCTCGCGCGAGACCCCCAGCTCGTCGGAACATCCTACCAGTTCCGACCGCACTGCATCGGGTTGCACCCCGTCATCCGCCACCACACGGAAGAGGGTGTCGATCACCCGCCGCAGGAGCGCGGGGTCCATACGCACGTTCACGGGGGGCGCTCATGCCCATAACCTTCGCGCTACTAATTTATAGGGACGTCCCCACGGATCGCTTTCGAGCATCTCGAGGAGTTCGTCCCATTGCCGAGATTTGGCTCTGCAAATCTCCCGCCGGAAATCGCCCACCGCGGACCGGTACTCGCGATAGAGGCGCGCGATTTCCTCGGCGGACACCGCGCCTCGTTGACGCCGCGCCCTGTTGTACTGTACGCCGGGCGAGCACGCAGAGCTCCCGGAGCTGCGCGATTTCGGCCGACCAGCAGTGTACTGCACACCGCGAATGTGGCTCCCTCTCCCGCGGCATGGCGACGCCGCACGCGCGCGTCATAGCCGGTCTTAGCCGCTCCGCCCCTAACCACGCTTCGTCGTTTTCGCGCCCGACGGCCCCATTCGCCCAGGCGACGACTTGGACAGCCGCGGCGATGAGGTCGCAGTCGAGGCGCCCGAGCGCCCATCGCGGCGCGGTGGTGTGCTTCCCGCTGGGGCGTTCCAGACCGGTGCGAGGAGTGACGGCAAGCATCATGGTGATATGGAGGTGGTCGCTAAGTGTTTCCACGTCCTCCGCCACCCTCCAACCGGTGACCCGCCGCACAGATGCCGGCGAAGCGAACGACAAGTCCACGATGGACGTGCCGTTCCTCCGGATGCACGTGCTTACGGAACCCCGGTTGCGCAACCGGGGATCCAACCCTGGTGCACTACCTTGTAGTGCCTCTCCCCGAGCTTCTGTTCGCGGGTAACCCCACGCCGCGGAGTGGGAGCTGAAGTCCCCCAGGGTCAGAACCGGACGAGCCATGTGTCCACTAGGGAAACATCCGAGCTCGTCCAGGTACCTCTCGCACGAAGAGAGGCCGCGGTTGAGGGAGAAGTAGCAACCCAACACGACTACGTCGTTCCAGGAGACCGCCACGAATCCCTCACCGCTGTGAAGCAGCGCTGTTGCGGGCGTCCGTAATGGTCCCCTGGCAATGATATCCACTGAGCCGTCCCGACCACCGAACCACCCGTCTTAATCGGGGATACGGTATGGCTCTGCGGTAACAGCCAGCCCGACACCCATCTCAACGAGCGTCTACACGAGCAGGTCCTGCGACGAACACGAGTGGTTCAGGGTGGCCTGGAGCACAATGGACGGCGGGAAAGTTAGGCCGTGTCAATGGCCTCCTCCTGGCCCCCCTTCTTTTGGGACGGCTGCGGGTCCGGTGCTCCGCCGTTCGGCGGGCCCAACGCGGTAGCGTTCGCGGAGACGTAATTCGCGGTCGCAGCTTTCGAATTGGCACTCGTGTGTGCCGAGGCGGACGCGGCGCCGGCCAGCCGCGAATTATGCCTTTGGCCGGCAGCACGACTTGCTGCCCAGCCGGAGATTGCAGGGGCGGCCGAGCCCGGCGCAAACCGGCCACGGTGGCCCGCCGCGCCACACTTGAAACAGATGTAGCTGCGGTACCACCGCGCTGGAGCATCCGTTCCTTGCCTGACCGGAGGCAAGGCAACGGAAGCACTGGAGGCGTTGTGCCTCCAAGGCTACGACACGGGCCGAAGTCCAGCCGACGCGGATCCGCCCGCGATCGACGGCCATTCTCGCTGCCGCGAGGGGACACTTGGACCATACAGAGCCCAGCCCCGAAGCGGAAGGCCGGCTCACTCCGGTTCTTATTTCCGCCTCGGCGCAATGACCGACCCTGGCCAGTGCAGCGGCCACCTCGCGAGGAGTGACAGAGTCGTCGAGCCCTGTCACCCACAGCTCCGCAGAACTGTAACCCGCACGCCGGATCCCTCCAAGAATTCGCTCATACGCCCGGCGAGAGCGACGGCTCGCTGTGCGCCCTCGGGTTCACCGATGGGGGCGCAAGTCCTCGATCCCGAGGTCGGCGAGATTCATCTTTCCTCTTGCAGCGGAGATGGCCCCCGCGCAAGAGGGACTCGACCCCTCGGGTACCCGAACTGCGACGGCGGCAGCTTAGGAATGTGGTCCTGCTTATTGCCGCTCTTCTTCTTGTCGTGGCCGTGCATCGTTCCGGTCTTCCCGGCGGTCGCGGGAAGCGCGCGGGCGGAGCTCATCCCCGTGGAGCGGCGCCCCGTCTTACCGAAGGCTCCCTTCGGCGCAATCGTGGGCAACCTCGCGGGCAGTTTCGGGGCAGCGGCCGCCTGCCGATGCGCTCGCTTCTCCCGCCTACCGAAGAAGAGAGACCAGCTGGCCGCTGCGTCCTTCCCGCCTACGACCGGTGCCGCGACCGGCGCCTTCGCCGGGGCGTCAGCGGGACCGCCACGGGAAGCGCCCTCAACAGCATCCGCCGAGGCCGCCAGTACAGGCTGCGCGCGAAGGCCGGCGGTGGAGCTCGCTTGCTCCGGCGCTCGGGCAGGTGCATTCCGCCCGGCTGCCACGGGGAGCGTACGCACGAGCTCCTCGAACTTTGCGTCGATTCGGAGACTGAGTGCTGCGAGGGCAGCCTCCACACCGAACTCGGGCGCCGGTGCCGCTGCTCCGGCGCCCGAGGTCGCACGCACATTTCGAGCGGTCGCATGGTCGAAGAGTACCCGCCTCTTGTCCTCATCCAGCTCCGCGCGCAAGGAGGCGATCACCGCCTGCTGGGAGACACCCTTCTCCCGCAGACTGGCGATCTCAGCCATCAGCACGCGGACCCTCTGCGCCATCGTCTCCTGGGCACGGCCGGCTGGTACCTGGAGACTCTTCTCCCAGCCCGCCAAATCGACCACCCTGGCGCACATACGGAAGGCGCGAACGTATGTGCCGTGCGGGTTTTTACTCTTGTCTGCCATCGAATCCATCCTCGCCCAATTCTCGGATATAACGGCAGACAGTTCCAGAATAGACAGCGGACGGTGCACTCTAGCGAGCTCCACCCGTGTGGCGAGGGTCGCCTTCGCCCGGCTTATGCTCGTGGGTTTCGGGGCGTGATCAACACCATCCAATCCTCCGAATGGGTCATATTCCACCAACACCGCCCTCCGCGGGCGCTTTGCCGTCGCCCGTGACGCTGACGGCACCTGCGAAGGAGGAGCACTCCCCCTCGAGGTCCGCCGGCAGCGCAGCTTAAACTAACCAAACCTAACCTAACGCAGCCTGAGTTGCCGAGAACAACCTTGCTGGCATTCCCAGGGCTCAGCAGAATGTATTAGAGCGCAGTAGAGAGCCGAAATCCTCCGAATAGCAGAGTATAGCACGAAAGTCTAAGTTAACCTGACCGAGCATAACCTGACATATGCTAACCAAACATAACATAACACAACCTAACTTGCCGAAACTACTATTGCTGGCCTCCCCAGATCGAAGCGGAAAATACTAGAACACTGCAGATCGCGGAAGTCCGTGGATTACGGTGTATAGCACAAAAGACTTAACTACCCCATTGCAACTTCACCGAACGTAACACAACCGAACGTATCATATCTCTACCTAACATGCTGAGACCACCAGCGTTGGCCTGCCATAACCCAAGCAGGATAAGCTAGAGCGCAGCTGAGTGCAGAAATCCACCTCATTGCAGTGTACAGCGAAAAAGTCAAACATATCCTGATCTAACATGTTCCAACCGAACCTGCCAAACGTAGTTTAACTCAACATAACCTGACGAGGGCAATATAGCTGGCTTCTCCGGAGACAGGCGGAGCATATTAGAACGCATTAGAGCGCAGAAATCCACCGAATAGCAGTGTGCAGCACAAAAGTCAAAGCAATCCTATCCTAATGTATGCAATCTTGAAATAGCCAATCGTAACACAAGTCAAACTAAGGTACCGCGACCACAATTGCTGGCCTCCCCAGGGACAAGCAGAATATAGCAGAGCACAGAGGAGCGCAGATGTCCACCGAACTACAGTTTGTAGCTCGAAAGTCAAAGCTATCCCTACCGAAATTAACCTAACCTGGACAACCCGAACGTATCCTAACACAGCCTAACGTGCCGTGACCACTATTGCTGCTTCCCCACCCAGTGCCGAGCAGAGCATGCTAGAACGCAACAGAGCGCAGAAGTCGACCGTATTTTTGTGTAGAGTGCAAAAGTAGAACATACACCGACCAAACGTGTTCTAACCGGACCTACCCAAACGTAGTGTAGCTCAACATTTACGAGACAAACGTTTCTGGCTTCTCCAGAGCCAAGCAGAGCATATTAGAGCAAATTAGAGTGAAGAAATCCGCCGAATAGTAGTGCTTAGCACAAAAGTCAAAGCAATCCTACCCTGATATATACAATCGTAGCATAACCAAACGTAACATAACTGAATCTAACGCTCCGCAACCACTATGGCTGGCATCCCCAGGGCCGAGCAGAACATATTAGAGGACAGTAGAGCGCCGAAATCCATACAATCGCGGTGTATAAAACAAAAGTGATAGCTACACAATCTCTACCCAAATAACCATAACCCAACCAAGCGTAGCCCAACACAACACAACGTTCCGAGGCCACAATTGCTGCGCCCCACAGAGCCAAGCATAACCTACTAGAGCACACTAGAGGGTCGAAGTCCAGCTAATAGCAGTGTACAGCACAATAGTCAAAGCTACCCTATCCCTGTATATCCAATCTTAACATAACCAAACGTATCTTACTACGACATAACGTGCCGCGACCACTATTACTGTCACCCGCAAAGCCATGCAGAACATACTAGAGCACAGTAGAGCGCACACACCCAACGAACATCAGTGTATAGCACAAAAGTCAAAGAAACCCTATCCTAATGTATACAATCATAACATAACCGGCGTAACATAACTAAATCTAACGAACCGCGCCCACTATTGCTGGCCACCCTAGAGCCAAGCAGAAAATATTAGAACACAGTAGAGCGCAGAAATCAGTGGATAGCAGTGTACAGCACAAAAATAAAACATATCCCAATCCAACCTGATTGATCCTAACCTACACTAACGTAGTGTAACTCAACATCGCGTGGCGAGGCCGATGTTGCTGTCCTACCCAGAGCCAGGCAGAACGTGTTACGACGAGTACGTGAGTAGAGAGCTGAAATCCACCGAATAGCTGTGTATAGCACAAAATGTATAGCTACCGTGGCCAAGCTTAGCCTTAACCAACCTAACTGATCGTAGCCTGACACGACATAATGTGCCGAGACAAACATTGCTGGCCTCCCACGAGCCACGTAGAAAATATTAGAGCACAGTACAGCGCATAATCCCGCCGCATTGAAGTGTATAGCACAAAAGTCAGAGATACCCTTACCTAACATGTCCTAACCGAACCTGCCCGAACTTAGAGTAACTCAACGTAACCTTGCGAGATCAATATTGCTGGATTTTCCAGAGCCAAGCGGAACACATTAGAGCACACTAGAGCGCAGAATGCCACCCCATTTTAGTGAATAGTGCAAGAATCGAAGGTATCTTATCATAACGTGACCCAGAATGACCTAACGGAACGTAGCATAGCACATCACGTTGTGCCGCGACCACTGCTGCTGGCGCCCCGAAGCAAGCACAATATAGTAGAGCACAGTAGGACATAGGAGTCCACGACATAATAGTGTACGATATGAAAGTCAAAGCTATCCTCACCAAACTTAACCTAAACTAATCAAACCAAACGTAACCTAACTCAAACTAACGTGCCACTACCGCCACTGATTGTTCCCCAGAGTCGAGCAAAGTATAGTAGAGCAATTTGGAGCTCGGAAATGCTCCGAATGGCAGTGTACAGCACAAAAGTCAATGAAGTCCGAACCAAATCTTCCTAACCTAACCCAGAAATTCGTAGCACAGCTAAGCCTAACGCGCCGAGGCCACTGTTACTGGCCATCACAGATCCAATCGGATCAAATTAGAGCACATTAGAGGGCAGAAATTATCCGAATAGCGGTGTATAGAACAAAAGTCGAAGTAGCCTATCCTAACCAAGTCAAGCTGACCTAACATAACCTATACAGACGTAGTATAACTCAACGTAGCGTGATGAAAACCACATTGCTGGCCACTGCAGGGACAATCAAAGCATATTACGGCACACTGCAGAGCAGAAAATCACCGAATAGCTGTGAAAAGCACAGAAGACAACGTTGCCTATTTTAAACTAGCCAAACCTAGCATACCCAAACGTACCACAGATCAACCTAACATGACGAGACAATCATTGCTGGCCTCCACAGAGACAAGCAGAATGTACTAGAGCGCAGTAGAGCTCAGAAATCCAAATCATCGCTGCGTATAGCACAAGAGTCGAATACATCCTAACCGTACATGACATTAGCTAACCGAACGAAACGAAGCATGGCTCAACATATCCTGTCACGGCCAATGTCGCTGGCATCCTCAGAACCAAGCAGAATACAGTAGAGCAACGTAGATCACAGGAATCCACCGAAAAGCAGTGTACAGCGCGAAAGTCAAAGCTATCCTGACCAAGCAGAACCAAACCTATACTAACCAAACAGAACCTAACAAAACCTAATGTCGCTTCCATGAGCCTAGTAGGTTTTAGTAGTGCAATGTAGAGCGCATAAATCCCCGAATGGCAGTGTATAGCACAAAAGTCAAAGAAACACTAAAAAGCCTTCCTAACCTAACCTAACGAAGCGTAACCGAACACAACCTTGCTTGCCGGGTCAACTATCAGCGGGCACGCGAGAGCCAAGGAAAGCTTAATAGAGCACAGCAGAGCTCAGAACTCCACCGAATTGCAATGTATGGCACAAAAGTCTAAGCTATTCACTCCTAGCGTAACCAATCGTATCATAAGCTAACGTAGCCTAGCTCAACCTAACGCGCCGGCGCCGCTATTGCTGGTCTACCGACAGCCAAGCAGACAATATTGGAGCACAGTAGATCGCAGAAATCCGCCGTTAGCAGTTTATAGAACAAAAGGTTAGTCTATCCTATCCTACTCCCACGAAACGTAACATAAGCAAACGTAGCATAACTCATCCTAACGTGCCGAGACCAGTATTGCTGGCGTCGCCAGAGTCAAGCAGAAGATACTCGATCACAGCAGAACGCAGAAATCCGCCTCTTAGCCGTGTACACCACAAAAGTCAAACATATCCTGAACTAGCACGACCTTTCCTAACCTATGAAAACGTAATGCGGCTGAGCACATAGTGACGAGGCCATTAATGCTGGCCTCCCGAGAGTGAAGCGGAGCATATTTGGGCACAATAGAGGGCGGAAATCCACCGTATATCAGCGAGTAGCACAAAACCCGAAGTAGCCTATCCTAACTTAGCCAAACGTAACATAAACAAACCTAGCATAACTCAACCTAACATGACGAAACCACTATTTCTGGCATCCGCAAAGACAAGCAGAACGTACTAGAGCACAGTAGTGCGCAGAAATCCACCGCGTTGCAGTTAATTGCTTGAAAGCCGTAGAAACCATAACATAACATGAGCTACCATAACCAAGCAAAACGATACATAGCTCAAATGACGTTCTGCGACCTCTGCTGCCGGTCTCTCCAAAGCCAAGCAGATTGTAGTAGAGCGCAGTGGATCACAGAAGTCCACGGAATAGCTGTGTAAATCCCAAAAGTCGGTGTAGCATGTCCTAACCTTGCCAAACGTAGCAGATTCAAACGGAGCCCATCTAAACCTAACACAACGCGACCGCTACTGCTGACTTCCCCAGAGCCATGCAGAATATGCTAGAGCACAGTAGAGCGCAGAAATCGGCCGTATTGCACTGTATAGCACAAAAGTCAAAGCGAACATATCCTAACATGGCCAAACGTAACACAACCGAACGTAACCTAACTCAACATTACGTCCGGCGACCACCATTTCTGGCCTCCACGAAGCAAAGCAGATTATATTAGAGCACAGTAAAGCACAGAAATTTACGGCATTGCAGTGCAAAGCACAAAAGTGGAAGATACCCTAACCTAACCTGGCATAACCTAACCCACCCAAAGTGGTGTAACACAACATAACGTGATGAGGCATATATTGCTGGCTTCTCCGGAGCCAATCAGAGCATGTTTGAGCACAATATAGCGCAGAAATCCACCGAATACCGGTGAAAGTTACAAAAGACAAAGCAGCCTAACCTAACCCAGCCGAACTTTATGTAACTCAATTTAACCTGACGAGACCACTATTGCTGGCCTCCACAGAGGGAAGCAGAATGTACTAGAGCACAGTCGAGCGCAGGAATACACCGCAAAGCAGTGGACAGCATAATGGACGAACGTACCTTAACCTAACCCGACCTAACCAAACAGAAGCAGTCGTAGCTTAAATCAACATAACGTGTCGCGACCACTGCTTCCGCCCTCCCCAGGACCAAGCAGAATGTAGTAGAGCACAATAGATCAGAGAAATCCACCGTACAACAGTGTATACCACGAAAGACAAAGCTATCATAACCAAACATAGCATAACCTGATCTGACCAATCATAGCGTAACTGGGACTTACGTGCCGCGACCACTGCTGCTCACCTCCCCGTGGTTAAGCAGAGTATAATAGAGCAATGTGGAACGCAGGGATCAACCGAATAGCAGTTTATTGCAGAAAAGTCAAGGAAATCCTTACCGAGCATTCCTAACCTAACCTAACGGAACGTAACATAAGTCAAACTAACGAGCCGAGAGGACCATTAATGACCACCACAGAGACAAGCGGAACATATTAGGGCGCAGTAGAGCGCAGAAATCCACCGAATAGCAGTCAACGGCACCAAAGTCTAAGCTACTCTGTCCTAACATGACCGGACTTGTCATGTGCTATCAAAGCCTATCTAAACATAACGTGCCGAGACCTCTATTGCTGGCCTCCGTAGAGCCAGCAGGATATACGGATGCACAGCGGCTCACAGAAATCCACCGCATTGATGTGTATATCACAAAAGCCAAAGCAGCCACCCCAACCTAGCCAAACGTGACACATTCAAACGTAGCCTGGCTGGACCTAACAAGACGAGACCATTATTTTCGGCCTCCAGAGTAGAAAACAGAACGTAGCAGAGCACAGTAGTGCGCAGAAACCCATCGCATTGCATTGAAGGGCACAAAAGGCGAAGATGTCCTTACCTAACCTGTCCAAACCTAACATAGCCGAACGTAACATAACTCGACCTAACGTGCCGAGATCACTATCGTTGGCCCCGCGAGCGCTAAGCAGAAAATATTCGAACGCTGTAGAGCGCAGAAATCGGCGGATAGCAGTGTATAGCGTAAAAGTCTGGACTACCGCTTCCTAACCTCACAAAACGTGACATAGCCGAACGTAGCATAGCTCAAACTAACGTAACGGCACCACTGTTACTATCAACCCCAGAGGCAAGCAGTACATACTAGAGCACGCTGGTGCGTAGAAGTCCACTGGATAGAAGTGTATAGCACAAAGGTCGAACATATCCTTTCTGATTATATACAAACTTAACAACGCCAGACGTAACATAACACAACCTAACGTACCCCGACCACAATTGCTGACCACCACAGAGTCGAGCAGAACTTACTAGAGCACAGTAGGGCGAAGAAGTCCATAGAGCCTCGGTGTATAATGCAGAAATCATATGTATCCTGACATGCCCCAAGCTAACATAACCTAACCGAGCGTAACCTGACCCAACATAACGAGCCGAGACAACTGTTGCTAGCCTTCACACAGCGAAGCTAAAGACGTTTAGGTCAATGTGGGTCGCAAAAATCCACTCAATAGCAGACTACGGCACTAAAGTCAAAGCTATTCTCTCCTAACCTAGCTAAACATAACAAAACCAAACGTAACGTAACTCAGCCTATCGTGCCGTGATCACAAATGCTGGCCTCCCCAGAGCCAAGTAGAACACATTAGTTGAGAGTAGAACGTAGAATTCCATATAAACGCAGAGTATATCAGGAAAGTCAAAGCTACCCGACCCTAACCCAAGCAAACAGAACATAACAAACATAGCCTAAAACAACCTAACTTGCAGAGAACTCTATTTCTGCCCTCCCCGGAGACTAGCAGGACGTACTGGACCATAGTTGAGCGTAAAAATCTACCGTATAGCTGTGTAAAGCAGAAAAGTAAAAGCTATCCTAACCAAGCTTGGTCTAACCCAAACTAACCGGTCGTATCCTGACTCAACATAACGTGCTGCGGCCACTGTTGCTGTCCTACGCAGGGCCACGCTGAAAATATTAGAGTCCTGTAGGGTGCAGCAATCTGCCTAATGGAAGACCGCAGCACTAAAGTCAAAGCTATCCCGTCCTAACCTAACCAACCGTAGAATAACTGAACGAAACCAAACTCAACCTAACATGCCGCGACCACAATTGATGGCCTCCCGAGAGCCAATCCGAACACATTACTGGGGAGTAGATCGCTGAAATCCATAGAATCGATGTGTATATCAGAAAGGACAAAAATACGTAAGTCTAACCCAGACCAACATGGCACAACCGAACATAGCCTACCTCAAACTAACGTGCCGAGAACGCTATTGCTGGCCTTACCAGAGCCAAGTTGAAAATATTGGTGCACAGTAGGTCGCAGAAATGCACCTAATAGCAGACTAGAGCTCTAAAGTCGAAGCTATCCTCTCCTAACCTATTCAATGGTAACATAACCTAACGTAACGTAACACAGCCTAACGTGCCGCAACCGCAATTGATGTCCTCCGCAGGGCCAAGCAGAACACGTTAGAGGAGAGTAGAACGCACAAATTCATGGAATCGCAGTGTACATCAGAAAAGTCAAAGCTACCCAAACCTATACCAAACCAACAGAACATAATCAAACATAGAATAACGCAACCCAACGTGCCGAGGCCGCTATTGCTGCGGACCCCAGGGCGCAGCAGGGCATACTAGAACACTGTAGATCGCATAAATCCTCCGAATAGGTGTGTACAGCGCCAAAGTTGCAGATATTCTGACCAAACCAAGCCTAACGCAAACTAATCGAACGTAACATGACACAACATAACATGCCGAGGCCACTATTGCTGGCCTTCCCAGAGCCAAGCTGAGCATATTGAAGCACTGAAGGGAGCAGGAATCCGCCTAATTGCGGACTATTGCCCTAAAGCCAAAGCTACCCTAACATGACCGAGAAAAATATAACTCAACCTAACATGCCGCGACCGCTAATGCTGACCTCCCAAGAGCAGTGCAGAGCACGCTAGTGGAGAGTATAAGGCAGAAATCAGTAGAATCGCAATGTATATCAGAAACGTGAAAGCGTCCCAGGCATAACCCGATCCGAGAGGACATTGTCAAACGTAGAATAATCGAGCCTAACGCGCCGAGACTGCTATTGCTGCCCTACTGAGAGCCAAGCAGGTCATACTAGAGCACTGTAGAGTGCAGTAGTCCATCGAATAGCAGTCTGCGGCACAAAAGTCAAAGCTCTCCTTTCCAAACATTGCGTAAACCAGACTAACCGAAAGTAATCTGACCCAACATAACGAGCCGATAACACTATTTCTGTCCTTCCCATAGCCAAGCTGAAAATATTGCAATACTGTAGAACTCAGGAGTCCTCCTAATAGTCGAATATATAATTGAGGTCAAAGCTGCACTCTCCACGCCTTCCCAATTGTAACATAACCAAGCGTAGCCAACCTCAACCTAACGTGCCACGACCACTTCTGCTGGTCTCCACAGATTCGAGCAGAGCACATTAGTGGAGTGTAGAAGGCAGGTATCCATAAAACCGCAGTGTATATCAGATAAGTAAGTGTTACCCAAACCAAACCCAAACCGACAGGACATAACCTAGCATGGCTTAACTCATACTTAATTAACTCATAAGTATTAACTCATAACCGGACGTAACCTGACTTAGCATAACGTGCCGAGACCGCTATTGCTGGCCTTCCCTGATCCAAGCTGAAAATATTAAAGCACTGTAGTGCGGAGGAACTCACCGAATACCAGACTATGGCACTAAAGTCAGAGCCATCCTCTCATAACGTAACCAACCTTATCGTGACCAAACGTAACCTAACTCAGACTATAGTGCCGCGAACACTATTGCGTATCTCCGCGGAGCCGTACAGAAAACACTAGTGGAGAGTAGAACGCAGAAATCCATAGAATCGCAGTGTACATCGGAAGAGACAACGCTCCCCATGCCTAACCCAAACTAACAGAACATAATCAAACATAGCCTAATTCAAACTAATGCGCCGAGACCGCTATCGTTGCCCTCCCCAGAACCAAGCTGGACATACTGGAGCACAGTAGATTGCAGAAATCCACCGAATAGCAGTGTACAGCACAACAGTTGAAGCTACCGTGACCAAATTTTCACAACCCAACATAAACGAACGCAACCTGATTCAACATAATGTGCTTAGACCACGTTTGCTGGCATTCCCAGAGCTAAGTCGAAGAGACTAGAGCATTGCAGGACGCAGAAGTCGACCTTATAGCTGGTTATAGCGCAAAAGTCAATGCTATCCACTCCTAACCTATCCGAACTTAACATAACCAAGCGTAACATAACTGATCCTAACGTGCCGCGAGCACTATTGCTGGCATCCCCAGAGTCAAGCAGAGCACAATAGTGGAGTGGAGAACGCAGAAAACCATATAATCGCCGTGTATATCAGAAAAGTCATAGCTTCCCAAGCCTAACCCAAACCAACAGAACATACACAGACATAGCATGTCTCAACCTAACGTGCCGAGGCCGCTATCGCTGCCCTCCCCAGAGCCAAGCAGGACATATGGGAGCACGGTGGAGCGCAGTAATCTACCGAATAGCAGCGTACAGCGCAAAAGCTAAAGCTACGGAGACCAAACATTGCAAAACCCAACGAAACAGAACGTAGCCTGACACAACATAACATGTCGAGAGCACCATTTCTGGCCTTCCCAGAGCCAATCTGAAAATATTAAAGTACCGTAGGGAACAGAAATCCACCTAAGAGCAGACTCTAGCAATGAAGTCAATGCTATCCTCTCCTAACGTTACCATACGTAACATAACCAAACGTGCCGCGACCGCTATTTCTGGTCTCCGCATGGCCAACCGGAACATATTAGTGGAGAGTAGAACGCAGAAATCGATATAATCGCTGTGTATATCAGAATAACCTAACCTAACTAACCCAAGCCAAACAATCAAAACCAAACATGGCCTGACATAACGTAATGTGCCGAGAACGCTATTGCTGCCCTCCCGAGAGCCAAGCAGGACATACTAGAGCACAGTAGTGTGTAGAAGTCGGCCGAAGAACAGCCAACAGCGTATAAGTTAAAGCTATCCTAAACAAACATGGCCTAGCACAACCTAGCAGTGCGTAACCTGGTTCTACATATCGTGCCGAGACCACAGCCGCTAGCCTCGACTGGGCGAAGCTGAAAATATTAGAGCACTGCAGGCGCAGGAGTCCACCTGTTAGCAGACTACAGCGCTAAAGGCACAGCTACCCTCTCCTAACCTAGAAATTCGTTACATGTCCCGTCGTATATTAACTTACCCTGACGTGTGCGACCACAATTTCTGGCCTCTCCAGAGCCAAGCAGGACATACTAGAGCGCAGTGGCTCGCAGAAATCCGCCGAGCAGCGGTGTTGAGCGCAAAAGTTAAAGACACCCTAACCAAACATAGCCAAACCTAACATAGCAGAGCGTAACCTATTCTATACATACCTGCCACGACAGCTGTTGCTGGCCACCCTAGATACAAGCAGATGTTATTTGAAAATTGCAGTGGACAGATATCGACCGAATAACAGTCTATGGCACAACAGTCATGGCTACCCTAACAAAACTCATCCTAACCTAGAAAAGCCGTGCGTAACATTACACAACCTAGCGTGCCGAGGCCACCATTGCTGGCCTCTCAGAGCCAAGCAGAACATATTAGAGCACAATAGTGCGCAGAAGTTCAAGGGATAGCAGTGTACACCACAAAAGTCAAAGCCATCCCATCCAAACCTAACCTAACCTGACCTACCATACCGTCGCCTACCTGAAACTATCGTGCCACGACCACCATTGCTGGCGTCCCCAGGGCCATGCAGAACATACTAAAGCACAGTTGGGCGCAGAAATCCAACGTAGAGCAGTGCATAGCACAAAAGTCGAAGCTACCCTATCCATACCTGACGAAACGTGAATTAACCATACGTAACCTGATTATTCCTAACGAACCGAGACCTCTATTGCTCTCCTCCTCATAGCCAAGCAGGACATACCAGAGCACAGTGAAGCGCAGCAGTCCATCGAAAAAATATCTATACCACGAAAGTCAAAGCAGTCCAAACCTAACTCGAACGATCATATCCAAATCAAACGTAGCCTGACGAAGTCTAACCTGCCGAGACAACTATTACGGGCATCCTCAGAATCGCGCGGAGTACAGTAGAGTAATGTAGGGCGTAGAGATTCCCTGAATAGCGGTGTATAGCACAAAAGTCGAAGCTGACATATACTAACCTAACCAATCGTGACATTACCATGCGTAGCATAACACATCCCGTCGTGTCGGGACCACTGGGTCTCCAGAGTCGAGCAAGGTATAGTAGAGCGCAGTAGAGCGCAGCAAGCTAGCATATAGCAATGTATAGCACGGAAGTGAAAGATATCCTGACCTAACCAGACCAAACCTAACCTAACCGAACGTGGTCTAACTCAACCTAGGGTGCCGCGGCCAGCATTGCTGGCCTCCACAGAGCCAAGAAGAGCATAGGAGATGGGACTAGAGCGCAGAAATACACAGAATCGCATTGTATAGCAGAAACGTCGAAGCTATTCAAACCTAACCAACCCAAACATAACCCAGCAAAACGTACACCATCTCAACCTAACGGGCCGAGACCACTATTACTGGCATCCCCGAAGCCAAGCAGAATATGCTAGAGCACGGTGGAGCGTAGAATTGCACCTAACATCAGTGTACACCACGAAAGTCGAATCAATCCAAACCAAACCAAGGCTAACATAACGTAACCAAACGTAGCCTAACTCAACATAGCGGGCCACGACCACTATTGCTGGCCTCCCCAAGGCCATGCGGAACATACTAGAGCAGAGTAGAGGGCAGAAATTCAACGTACGGCAGTTTAAAGCACAGAAGCCAAAGCTGTCCAGTCCTAATCTTTCCAAACGTAGCGCAACCGAAGGTAGCCTAACCATTCCTAATGTGCCGAGACCTCTATTGATGCCCTCCTCAGAGCCAAGCAGATGATACCAGAGCACAGTAAGGCGCAGATGTCAACGGAACAACAGTCCACACCACGAAAGTCAAAGCAATACAAACATAACCCAAACTAACCTAGCCCAACCAAAGGCAACCTAACACAGACTAAAATGGAGAGACCAACACTTCTGGCCCCCCAGAGCCAAGTAGAATATACTAGAGCGAAGTAGAGCGCAGTGTCCCACAGAATAGCCTTCCATAGCATAAACGGCAAAGCTCTACCGTCCTAACAATACCAAGCGTTACACAACAAAACGTTATCTATCTCAACCCAACGTGCCAAGACCACTATTGCTGGCCTTCACAGAGACAATCAGAACACACTAGAGATCAGTATAGCGCAGAAATGCACAGAACTACTCTTTATACCAAGAAAGTCGAAGCCCTCCAAGCCTAACCCTACCAAAAATACCCTAACCGAACTTAGTCTAGCACAACCTGACACACCGAGACAACCATTACCGGCCTCCGCAGTGTCGAACAGATCATACTAGAGGGGAGTAGAGCGCCGAAATCCATAGGAACGCAGTGCAGAGCAGAAAAGTCGAAGATATCCGAACCTAACCAAAGCTAATACAACCAAACCAAACGCATACTGTCTCAATCTAACGTGCCGAGACCACTATTACTGGCTTCCCCAGAGCCAAGCAGAACATGCTAGAGCACAGCAGATCACAGATATACACCGAATAGCAGTGTACAGCACAAAAATCGGTAGCCTTCTGACAAAACCTATCCCAACCTAACCTAACCTAACCGAAAGTATCGGAACGCAACCAAACGTGCTACGGCCACTATTGCTGGCCTCCCCGGCTTCAAGCAGTTGCCAGTAAAGCAATGCAGCGCACAGATATCGACAGAATAGCGGAGTATAGCACAAAAGTCATAGCTACCCTGTCATAACCAAGCCAAACGTGACGTAACCATTCGTCACATATCTACTCCCAACGTGCCGAGACCTCTATTTCAGCCGTTCACAGGGCCAAGCAGAACACACTAGAGGAGAGGAGAGTGCATTAATCCACCGCACTGCAGCGAATAGCACAAGTGAGAATGACACCTAACCCAACCTGCCCGAACCGAACGCAACCGAACGTAGCCTAACTAAACACATGACGCCGAGGCAAGTATTTCTGATCTCCTCAGAGCCAAGCAGAGCATTTTAGAGCAACAAAGAAATCAGTGATCCACCGAATGGCAGTGTTTGGCACAAAAGTCAAAGCTACATTACAGTAAGCTAACCAGTCGTAACATAACCATACGGAAACTATCTAAACCTAACGTGCCGAGACAACTATTACTGGCCTACACAGGGTCGGACAGTGTACAATAGAGCAATGTAGAGCGCAGACATCCACCGAACAGCGGCGTATAGCACAAAAGTCGATGCTTCACTCTGCTAACCTCACCAAACATAACATAACCAAACGTAGCCTAACACAACATTTCGGGGCATGGCCACATTTGCTGGCCTCCGCAGAGCCGAGCAGAGTATAGTAGACCACAGTAGAGCGAAAAAGCCATCAAATAGCCATATATAGTACAAAAGTCAAAGGTATCCTCTCCTAATCTAACCAAACGTAACATAACCAAACGCAACCAAACTGTGACTAACTTGCCGAGGTCAACACTGCTGGCCTCACCAGGGGCAAGCAGAATATACTAGAGCACAATAGAGTGCAGAAATCCACCGAACTGCAGTGTATAGCACGAAAGTCGGAGCTATGCCTTCCTAACCCAACCAATCGTAACGTAGCCAAACGTAGCCGAGCACATCATAACGTGCCGCGACCACTATTGCTGGCCTCCACATAGCCTAGCAGAACATATTAGAGGAGAGTAGAGCGCAGAAGTCCATAGAATCGCAGTGTACAGCGGAAAACTCAAAGATACACAATCCTGAATCAAACTAACTCATCATAGCCTGACGCAGGATACTCAGCATAACGTGCCGCGATCACTATTGCAGGCTTCCACAGGGCCAAGCTAATTAGAGTAGAGCACTGTAGAGGGCAGGTATCCACCGAATAAAAGTGTATAACACGAAAGTCAAAGCGATCCTGACCAAACCTATCTTAACATAACCTATCCAAACGTATCCTATCTCAGCCTATCTTTCCGAGACCAATATTAAGGACTACCCCAGAGCCAAGCAGAATATACTGGAGCACAGTAGACCGTAGAAATCTACCGATATGCAGCGTATAATAGAAAAGTCGATGCCATCCTAACCAAACGTAGCCTAACATAACATAGCCAAACGTAACCTACCCCAACCTATCGTGCCACGGCAGCTACTGCTAGCCTCACAAGAATCGAGCAGAGTAGAGTAGAGCAATTAAGAGCGCAGGAATCCACCAAGCTTCTTTTTATACCACGAAAGTCGAAGCTATCCAAACCTAACCCAAGCCGACGTACCCTAACCGAACGTTGCATAACTCAACTTGACGCGCCGAAGCAACTATTACTGGCGTCCCTAGAGCCGGACAGAGCATAGTAGAACAATGTAGAGAGTTGAAGCCCACCGAAGAGCAGTGTGTAGCGCAAAATCCATAGCTTTCCGTTCCTAACATACCCGATCGTAACATCACCAAACGTAGCCAAACAACCTATCGTGCCGAGCCCTATACTGCTGGCCTCCACAGAGCCAAGCAGATGACAGTGTAGCAGTGAAGAGGGCAGAAATCCGCCGAATAACAGTGCATATCATAAATGTCACATCTATCCCCTCCTAATCTGACCTAACACAACGTATCCAAACGTAACGTACCCTAACCTGGGGTGACACGACCACCATTGCTGGACTCAAGAGAGCCGAGCGGAAAATACTACAGCACAATAGAGCGCAGAAATTCACCGAATAGCAGTGTATAGCACGAAAGTCGGAGCTATGCCTTCCTAACCCAACCAATCGTAACGTAGCCAAACGTAGCCTAGCACATCATAACGTGCCGCCACCACTATTGCTGTACTACTCAGTGACAAGCAGAATATAGCGGAGTAGAGTGGGGTGCAGAAATCATCTGTGTAACAATTTACGCCACGAAAGTCAAAGCTACACTGTCCTAACCTACCAAAATGTAACGTAACCAAGCGTAACATAACTCAACCCATAGTGCCGCGATCGCTGTTGCTGGCATCCACTGAGCAAAGCGGAACAAATTAGAGGAGGGTAGAGCGCAATAATGCATAGAATCTCAGTGCATAGCAGAAAAGTCAATGCTATCCAAACCTAACCAGCACAAGCATAGCCTAGCCAAGCGTAACATAACCCTACCTAACGTGCTGCGACCACTATTGCTGGTCTCGCCAGGGCCAAGTAGAATATGGTAGAGCTCAGTAGAGCGCTGAAATCTACGGAATAACAGTGTAGAGTTCGGAATTCAAAGCTATCCTAACCAAACCTTACGTAACGAAGCCAAACCTATCCTAACATGACCTAATCTAACCGTTACTTACCACACCTGCCGGATTCCACAGAGCCTAGCAGAAAATATTGGAACGCAGCAGAGCGCAGCAATCCACCGAATAGCAGTGCATAGCATTGACACATAGCTAACCAATCCTAACCAAACCAAACGTGACGAAACCACACTAAACATATCTCAGCCTAACGTGCCAAGGCAACCATTGCTGGCCTTCCCAGTGCCAAGCCGGGCATACTAGTACGATGTAGAGCGCAGGAAGCCTCCGAAAAGCAGTGTACAGCACAAAAGTCGGTGCTCTCCTATCCTAACATAAGCAATCGTAACATAACGAAATGTAACGTAACTCTATCAAACATGCCGTAATGACTACTTCTGGCCTCGTCAGAGCAGAGCAGAATTTGCTAGAGGTGGGTAGATCACAGAAACCCATAGGATCACAGCGTATAGCAGAATAGTCAAAGCTATCCGAACCTAACCCGTACCAATGTAACCTAACCGAACGTAGCGTAGCACAAAATAACGTACCGCGACGGCTATTGCTGGCCTCCACGCAGCCAACCAGTGAGTACTGGGGCACAGTTGTTCGCAGAAATTCACCGAATAGCAGTGTACAGCACGGAAGTCAAGCTACCCTCTCCTAGCCATACCAATCGTAACATACCCAAACGAAGCTTAACTATACCTAACGTACCGCAACAACTACTGCTGGCCTCCCTAGAGCTGTGCAGATCATAGATCAGGTGAGTAGGGCTCAGAAATCCATAGAATCGCGGTTTACAGCAGAAAGGTCAAAGATACCCGGACCTAACCCAAGCTAACGTAACCTAACCATAATTAACCTAACTCAACGAACGGGCGGCGAACACTATTTCTGGCATCGCGAGGGCCAAGCAGAACATAGTAGAGCTCAGAAGGGCGTTGAAATCCTGCGAAAAACATGGTATCGTGCGAAAGTCACATGTGCCCTATGCAAACCTAACATAACCTAACATTACCAAACGTAACCTAACAAAACCAAACGTGCCGCGACCTCTACAGAAGGCATACACAGCGCCAAGCAGAATGTAGTAGGATCCAGAAGAGACCAGAAATCGAGCGAATAATAATGCATGGCGCGAAAGTCGAAGCTATCCTAGCCGTACTAAACCCAACCTAGCCTAACCGAGTGTAACATATCTCATCACAACGTGCCGAGACCACTGCTGCTGGCATTCGCAGGGCCAAGCAGAATATAGTGGAGCAAAGTAGAATGCAGAAATGCCCCGAATAACTGTGTATAGTACGAAAGACAAAGCCAACCTAACCTAACCTTACCATGCGTAGCGTAAGCAAATGTAGCATGTCTCCATCTATCGTGCCGCGCCCAGTATTGCTGGCATCCCCAGAGCCGAGCATAGCAGGGTAGAGGAGCGTAGTGCTTAGAAATTCATAGAATCTCAGTGTATAGCAAGAAAGATGAAGCTATCCAGACCTATCCCAAACAAACGGAACCTAACCAAACATAGCCTAATTCAACATAACGTGCCGCGACCGGTATTGCTGCCCACCCCAGATCCAGGCAGGAATTACTAGAGCATAGTAGTGCGAAGAAATCCACCGAACAGAATCGTACAGTACAGAAGTTAAAGCTCACTTAACCAAACTTAGCATAACACAACATAACCAAACATAGCCTAACTCAACGCAACCTGCCGCGACCGCTGCTGTTGTCATCCACAGAGCCAAGCAGGGCGCATTGGTGGAGGATGGGACGCAGAAATCCATAGAATCGCAGTGTACATCTGAAAAGTCAAAGCTACACAAATCAAACACAAGCCAGCAGAACATAGCCAAACGAAGCGTGACAAAACCAACCGTGCCGAGGGCGCTATTCCTGCCTTTCTCAGAGCCAAACAGGACATACTGGAGCACATTAGAGCGCAGGGATCCACCGAACAGCTGTGTACAGCAGAAAAGTTAAAGCTATGCTTACCATACTTAGAGTGACCCAACCTAACCGAACGTAACCTGACTCAACGTAACGTGCAGAGGCCGCAATTTCTGGCCTTCCCAGTGCCAAGCTGAAAGCACTAGAGCCCAGTAGGGCGCAGAGATCCACCTAATAGCGGAATAAAGCACTAATTAGACAGCTATCCTCTCCTAAACTACTCAATCGCCAAATAACCAAAGGTAACATAACTAAACCTAACATGCCGTGACCACTATTACTGGCCTCCACAGAGCCAAGCGGAACACATTAGTGGAGAGTAGAACGCAAATACCCATACTATCGCAGTGCACATCAGGAGGGTCAGAGTCAACTAAACGTAACCTACAGCGTGCAGAACATAACCAAACATAGCATAACTCATCCTAATGAGCCGACACTGCTAGTGCTGCCCTCCACAGGGCCAAGCAGGTCATACCTGTTCGTAGTATAGCGCAGAAATCCACCGGATAGTAGTGTACAGCACACAAATAATAGCCACCATATCCAAACTTAGCCAGACAAAGCCTAACCGAACGTAACCGGACAGAACATATAGTGCCGAGCCACCCATTGCTGGCTTTCCCAGTGTCAAGCTAATAATATTAGAACACAGTACGGCGCAGAAGTACACTTAATAGGAGACTATAGCACTCAAGTCAAAGATACCTCCAAAAGCTAACCAATTGTAACTTAACCAAAAGTAACGCAACTCATCCTAACGTGCCCCGAACACTATTGATGGCATCACCAGGGACAAGCAGAACACTTTAGCGGAGAGTACGACGCAGACATCCATAGAATCTCAGTGTATATCAGAAAAGTCACAGCTACCCAAACCTAACCCAAACGGACGGAACATACGCAAGCATAACCAAACTCAGTCTAACGTCCCGGAACCGCTATTGCTGCGCTTGCGAGGGCCCAGCAGAGCACACTAGAGCAGAGTAGACCGCAGAAATCGACCTAATAGCAGTGTACAGCACAAAAGTTAAACCTATCCTAACCAATCTTAGCTTAACCCAACCAAAGCGAACGTAACGTGACTAAGCATAACGCGCAGAGCCCACTATTGCTGGCCTTCCCGGAGGCAGGCTGTAAATGCGAGAGCACTGCAGGGCGCAGAAATCCACCTAACAACAGTCTACGGCACTAAGGTCAAGGCAATCCTCTCCTAACCTAACTGATCGTAACATAGCCGAACGTGACATAACTCAACCCAACGTGTCGCGACCACCATTGCTGGCATCCCAAAGCCAAGATGAAAATATTAGAGCACTGTAGGTCGCAGAAATCCACCTAATGGCAGACTATAGCACTAAAGTCGAAGCTGCCCTTCCTAACCAATCCAAACGTGTCATAACCAAACGTAACCTGACTCAACATAGCGTGTCGCGACCACTATTGCTGGCCTGCCCAGAGCCAAGCAGAACACAATAGTACAGAGCAGAACGAAGGAACCCATAGAATCGCTGTGTATATCGGAAAAGTTAAGGCTACCCAAACCTAACACAAGACACCTTAACATAGCTAAACATGGCTTAACCCAGACTAACGTGGTGAGACCGTTATTTCTACCCTCCCCAGGGCGAATCAGGACACGCTAGAGCACAGTAGATCGCGGACATCCACCTAATAGCAGTGTACAACCCAAATGTTCAACCTGTCCTAACCAAGCTAAGCCTAACCCAAACTAAGTGAAAGTAACCTGACTAAACGTACCGTGCCGAGACCACAATTGTTGGCCCTCCCAGAGCCAAGCTGAAGATATTGGAGCACTGTCGGGTGGAGAAATCCACCTAATAGCAGACTATAGCACTAAAGACTACGCAATCCTCTCCAAACCCAACAAATCATGGCATAGCCAAACGTAACTTAATACATCCCAACGTGCGGAGAAAACTATTGCTGACCTCCCCAGAACCGAGTAGAATATACTAGAGCACTACAGAGCGTGGAAGTCCACCGCATTGCTGTGTATAGCACAAAAGTCAAACATAACCTTACCTAACATGGCCTTACATAAACTACACAAACCTAGTGTAACAAAACATGACGTGTAGAGACCAATAATGCTGGCCTCACGATAGCTAAGCAGAGAATTTTTGAGCACATTAGAGCCCAGAAATCCACCGAATAGCGGTGGTGAGACCAACAATCTATGTAGAATATCCTAACTTAGCCAAACGTAACATACCCAAACGCAGCATAACTCATCATAACACGACGATACCATAATTGCTGGTCTCCAGAGAGACAAGCAGAATGAACTAGGGCACAGTAGTGTGCTGAAATTCACCGTACTGCCATGAAGAGAACAAAAGCCGTAGAAGCCATAACCTAGCCCGTCCAAATCTAACATAAAGAATGATAGCGTAACCCAATATGACGTGACGCGACCAATGCTCCTGGCTACCCAGAGCAAAGCAGAATGTTGTAGAGGACTGTATTGCACATAAATCCACCGCATTGCAGTGTATAGCCGAAAAGACGAAGATACCCTAACCTAGCATGACCTAACCTAACCTAAGATGTCGTAGCATAACTCAACATAGGGCGCCGCGACCACTGCTGGTGGCACCGCCAGAGCCAAGCGGAATATATTAGACCACCGTAGACCACAGGAATCCACCACATAGTAGTGTACAGTATGAGAGTCGTAGCTATTCTAACCAAACTTCACCTAACCGAAACACGCCGAACGTAACCAAACTCAAATTAGCGTGCCATGACCGCCGCTGCTCGCCTTCCCAGAGCCGAGCGGAGTATAGTAGAGAAATGTCGAGCGCAGAAATGCACCGAATAGCAGTGTGCAGCACAAAAGTAAAAGAAATCTTAGCCAAGCCTTCCTAACCTAACCCAAAGAGCCGAAAGCAACCCGTATGGCACAAAAGTCTAATCCATTCTATCATCACTTGGCCAAACGTAACACAGGCAAACCTAACAAAGCTCACACTAAAGTGACGACTTACATGGTTAATCGTAACCAAACATCACCTAACCTAACCTATCCAAGCGCTAACTGACAAAAGCTATCGTCCCGCGACCGCCATTGCCGGCCTGTCCAGAGTCGAGTAGGATACTGGGGAGCAACGGACAGCATAGGAAACCACGGAATAGCATCGTATACCATAATAGTCAGAAATTCCTTAGCCAAACCAGGCCAAAGCTAACCCAACCAAACGTAGGATATCTAAACCTATCGAGCCGAGGCCTCTACCTCTGGCCACCCCGGTGCCAAGCAGGACATATTGGAGCACGGTAGAGCGCAAAGGTTCACCGAATATCCGTGTATAGCGCGAAAGTCAAAGTCATCCTATCCGAACCTAACCTAACCTAACCTAACCAAACGTTACCTGTCCCAACTTTTCGTGCCACGGCAGCCACAATTTCTGTTCTCCCCAGAGCAAAGCAGGGAATATTAGAGTACAGCTGAGCGGAGATAACCACCGAACAGCCGCGTGTATCGCAAAAGTCATTGCTACCCTGTCCTAACAAAACGAATTGAAACATTGCCAAACGTATCAAAACTTTGCATAACGTGCCGCCACCACTATTGCTGGCCACCCCAGAGCACAGAATAGCATATTAGAGGGTTGTGGAGCGCAGAAATCCATACAATTGCCATGTACAGCCGAAAAGTCAAAGCTATCCAAACCTAAGCCGTGCTAACAGAACCCAACCAATCTTACCATACCACAACCCAGCGTGCCGAGACCATTATTACTTACCTCACAAGAGCCAGCAGGATATACTAGAGCACAGTGGAACGCAGAAATCCACCACCCAACACTGTATGCCACGTCAGCCAAAGCTATCCATACCTAACCCAGACTGACATAACTTAACCGAACGCAGCGTAACTCAAACTAACGTGACGAGACCACTATTACTGTCTTCACGAGTGCACAGTAGAGAATAGGAGATCAACGCAGGACGCTGGAACGGTCTGAATAGCAGTCTATAGGACAAAAGTCAAAGCTATCCCAGCCACACCTAACCATACCTAGAATAAGCGAACGTATCATAACTCAACCTAATTTGCCGCGAACTATATTCCAGGTGTACCCAGACAAAAGGAGGGTGTTTTATCGCGCAATACAGCGCAGGAGACCATATAATCGCTGTGTACCGCAGAAAAGTCAAAGCCATCCAAACCTTACCCATGTTAACATAAACTAACCAAACGTAACCTAGCTGAACCTAACATGCTGCGACCACTATTTCTGGCCGTTCCAGGGCAAAGCAGAGCGTGACAGAGCACAGTGGAGCGGAGAAGTCCCCCGAAATGCGGTATGTAGCACATAAGTCATAGGACCATATCCTATTCTAACCAATCATATCACTACAAAACGTAACCAAACTCAACCAAACGTTCCGCCACCAATATTTCTGGCCTCCACAGAGTCAATCAGGACATACTGGAGGGGAGTAGGGTGCATAAATCCATAGAATCGCAGTGTACAAAAGAAAAGGCAAAGATATCCAGACCATATCTGACCGAATCTAACATAACAGATCGTAGGACAACTCAACATAACCTGCGGGACTGCTATTGTTGGCCTCCCAGAGCCAAGCAGAACATACTAGGGCGCACTAGAGCGCAGAAGTCCACCGAACAGCAGTGTACAGCATAAAGATCAAAGCTACCCTATCCCAATGTATACAACCTTAACATAACCAAACGTAACATAGCTAAACCTAACGTACTGCGACCATTATTGCCGCGCTCCCTATAGTCTAGAAGAACGTATTTGGGGCAGCAGAACGCCGAAATCCCTGGAATCGCAGTGTACAGCACAAGAGTCATTGCTATACAAATCTAACACAGGTTAACGTAACCTGAAACAACGTAGCTTAGCTCAACGTAACGTGTCGTGACCACTGCTTCCGGCCTCCCCTGTGCCAAGTAGAAAATAGTAGAGCACAGTAGATCACAGAAACACAACAAAGAGCAGTCAATGGCACGTAAGTCCAAGCTACCCTAACCGAACTTAACTGCACCTAGCCAAACCAACCGTAGTGTAGCTCAACATAGCGCGACGAGATCAATATTTCTGACCTCCGGAGAGCCAAGCAGAACATGATAGGGCGTAGTAGAAAGCAGAAATACACCGAATAGCAGTGTGTACCGCAAGAGTCAAACATATCCTGATCTAAGCTCACCTAACCTAACCTGCACAAACGTTGTGCAGCATAACATAAAGTGACGTGTCCAATATCGCAGGCCTTCCCTGAGCCAAGTAGGATATATTGGAGCGCGCTAGATAGCAGAAGTACACCGAATAGCAGTGCACAGCGCAAAAGTCAGGGCTATCGTATCCTAACTGTACCAACCGTAGCATAAATGCACGTAGAATTTCAGAACCTACCGCGCCGAGACCACCATTGCTCACCTCCCCAGATCCAAGCAGAATATACTATAGCACTGTAGAGACCACTGTTTTTGCGCTCCCCAGGGACTAACAGAACATACCAGAGCACACTAGGTCGCAGAAAATCACGCAATAGCAGTGTATAGCATAAAAGTCAAAGCACCCCTATCATAATATATGCAATCTTCACTTAACCAGTCGTAACATAACTAAACCTAACGTACCGCGACCCCTATAGCTGGCCCCGACAGAGTCGAGCCGAACGTATTAGAGAACAGTACAACGCAGAAATCCATAGAATCGCGGTGTAGAGCGCAAAAGTTGTAAATATCCAAACCTAACCCAGGCCAGCATAACCTCATCAAACGTAGCCTACCCCGACATAGCGTGCCGCGACCATTATTGGTGGCCTGCCCAGGGCCAAGCAGAATATAGTGCAGCACAGACGAGCGCAGAATACACCGCATTGCAGTGCAAAGCACAAAAGTGAAAAATGCCCTAACCTAACATGACCTAACCTAACTCATCCAAACGTAGTGTAACTCAATATAACGTGATAGGACAAATATTGCTGCGATACACAGATCCAAACGGAACATATTAGAGTACAGTAGAAATAGAAATCTAACGAATAGCAATATATAGCACAGAAGTCAAGGCTACAGCAAAGCTAGACTAGCCGAACATAGCCTAACCCAATATAACCAGCAGCGTCCTCTATTAATGGCCTCCATGGGGCCAGGCAAAGCATATTAGAGCACATTAGAGCGCAGAAGTCCACCGAATTGCAGTGTACAGTACAAAAGTCAAAGCTACCCTATCTTAATATAACCAAACTTGAAGTTGCTAGACGTAGCATAACTGAGCCTAACCGCTAGCACAATTGCTGGTCTCCCTAGAGTCGTGCAAAGCTTACTGTGGGACAGTAGAGCGCAGAAATCAGTAAAACCGCAGTGTATAGCACAAAAGTCATATCTATCCAGACCTAACTCTGGCAAACCTTACATAAACAAAAGCAGACTACCTAAGCGTAACGTGCCGCGACCACTCTTGGTGGCTTCCTCAGTGCCGAGCAGAACACAGTGGAGCACTGTCGAGCGCAGTGGTCCACCCGAGAACAGTGTATAGCACGAATGCCAAAGATACACTTGCCCAACATAGTCTAACATAAACCAACCATGCGTAACGTAACCCAACCTAACGTGGCAAGACAAATACTGCTGGAATTCTCAGGGTTATGCAGAATAAAGGAGTGCGCAGTGGAGCGCAGATACCGTACTGATAGCAGTCTATAGCACGAAAGTCTGGGTGAACCTGTCCAAGCTTAACTTAACCTGACCTAACCGAAAGTAACCTATACCAACCTAACGTGCCGCGGGTACTATTACTGGCCTCCCCAGATCAAGCAGAAAATATTGGATAGCGATGCATAGCACAAAAGACAAAGTAGCCTACCATAATTTAGCCAAACGTAGCATAACGCAATCTAACATGACGAGACCACTACCGATGGCTTTCACAAAGAAAAACAGAATCTGCTATAGCACTGTAGTGCGCAGGAACCCACAGCATTGCAGTGAATAGCACAAAAGCCGTAGGCATCCTAGCATAATCTGACATAACCTAACCTAACCAATCGTGTCATATCTCAACGTAACGTGCAGCGACCAATGCTCCTGGCCTTCGCAAGGAAAATCAGAAGGTTGTAGAGCACAGTAGATTACAGTAATACACCTAATATGGGTGTACAACGCGAAAGTAGAGGCTACCCTGACAATACCCAACCTAACCTAACCTAACCAAACGTAATCTAACTATACCTAACGTGGCGCGACAGCTACTGCTATCCTCCGCGGGGTCTAGCTGTAAGTAGTAGAGCGATGTAGAGCGCAGGAATCCACCGAATAGTGATGCATATTACAAAAGTCGAGGATATCCTAGCCCAAGTTTGTCTAACCTAACCTAACCAAACACAGCATTACTGGACATAGCGTGCAGCGGCCGCTGCTGCCGGCATCCCCAGAGCCAAGCAGAGTACAGTAGAGCATAGTAGATCACAGAAGTCCACCGAAGAGCTGTTTATAGCACGAGAGTCGGAGCAATCATTACCAAACGTAACCTAACTCAAGATAACGTACCACGACCGATATTGCCCCCCTCTCCAGAGGCGGGCAGTATATAGTGAAGCAGTGTATAGCGCAGCAATCCACCGGAAAGCAGAGTATGGCCCGAAAGGGTAAGAAATCCTAATCATGCCTTCCTAACCTACCCCAAAGGAACGTATCATAGCTCAACCTAACGTGTCGATACCACTACAACTGGCCACGCCAGAGCCAAGCAGAACATATTGTAGCGCAGTAGGGCCTAGAAATCCACCGAATGGCAGTGAATAGCACAGAAGTCAAAGTAGCCCAACCTAACCTAGCCAAACGTAACGTACCCAAACGAAGCCTAACCCCACCTAACATGACCAGACAGCAATTGCTGACATCCACAGGGACAAGATGAACGTGCTAGGGCACAGTAGAGCGTAGGACTCCACCGCAATGCAGAGGACAACACAAAGGCCGTAGGTGCCCTAACCCAACCTGGCCCAACCCAACCTAGCAGGACATATCATAACGCAATATGACGTGCCGCGACCACTGCTCCTGGCCTGCCCGGGGCCAAACAGATTATAATAGAGCGCAGTATATCACAGAAACTCAAGGAATAGCAGTGTAAAGCATAAAAGTCAATGCAGCCTATCCTAACGTACCCAAACGTGACATTTCCAGACGTGACGTACCCAAACGCAACCTAAGTCAACCAAACATGACGAGACAACTATTGCTGACCTCCGCTGAGACAAATAGAGTGTACTAGAGCACAGTAGTTCGCACAAATCATCCGCACTGCAGTGAACAGCACCGAAATCGAAGATATCCTAACATAACCTGACACAACCTAACCAAACCAAACGTAGCGTAACACGACAGAGCGTGCCACGATCACAGATGCCTGTCTCCGTGAAGACAAGCAGAATACCATGGAGAACAGTAGATCATATGCACAGGCCATATAATAGCGTACAGCAGTAAGGTCGTGGCGACCCTTACCAAACATAACCTGACATAACATAATCAAACGTAGCCCAAATCAACATAAAGAGCCGCGACTATTGCTAGCCTCTCTAGGGACATTCAGAATATAGTAGAGTACAGACAAGTGCAGGAATCCTCCGAATAGGAGTGTATAGCACGAAAGTCGGAGATAACCTGACCGATCCTGACACAACCTAACCTAACCAAACACTGCATAACTCAACCTGACGTACCCCGAACACTTTTGCTGGCCTCCACAGAGCCGAGGTGAACCTACTATACGACATTAGGGCGCAGAAGGCCAAAGAAACGGAGTGTACAGAGCAGAAGTCATATAAATCCAGACCTAACCAAAGCTAGCGTAACCTGTACAAACGTAGCCTACCTCAACGTAACGTGGCATGGTCACTATTGGTAGCACTCACAGGCCTAAGCATTATATCGTAGAGATCAGTACAGAGCAGAAATGCTCCGAATTGCAGTGTATAGCATGATAGCCTATGTTAACGTGACCAAGCTTAACCTAACTTAATACAACGAAACGCACCGTAACTCAACCTAACATGACGAGACCAATATTGCAGACCTCCAAAAAGACAAGCAGAGTGTACCAGAGCACAGCAGTACGCAGAAACCCACCGCATTGCAGTGAACAGCACAAAAGCCAGACATACAGTTACATAACCTGTCCTTACCTAACCTCTACAAACGTAGTGTAACTAATCATGACGGGACGAGACCTACACTTCTGGCCATCCAAGGGCCAATCAGCAGATATTAGAACACATTTGATCGCAGGAAACCTCCGAATAACAGTTTACAGCACGAAAGTCAAAGCGTTCCCAGCCAAACTTAGCCTAACCTAACATAACAGAACATAACCTAACTCAGCCTATCAAGCCGCGACCACTATTGCTGGCCTGCAGAGAGTCGAGCAGAGTATAGCAGAGAAATGTAGATCGCGGAAATCCAACGAATAGCAGTGAACAGCGCAAAAGTCATAGGTACCCTTTCCTAACCTGGCAAATCGTAACAATACATAACGTAACAAAACTCAACCATACGTGCCGCCACCATTAATAATATGCTCCCCAGAACCAAACAGAACCTGTTAGATGAGAGCAGGTCGCAGAAATCCATAGAATCACGGTGTATAGCAGAGAAGCCGAAGATATCCAAACCAAACCCCCACTAACATTTCCTAACCTAACGCAGCCAAAGTTATCGTAACGTGCCCCGACCACAATTCTTGGCCTCCGGAGTGTCGTGCAGGGTATTGTAGAACAATGTTGAGCGCGGAAATCTTCCGAACATCAGTGTGTAGCACAATAGTCAAAGCTATCCTCTCCTAACCTAACCAAAGGTGATACAACCATACGCAAAATAGCACAGCCTAACGTGCCGAGACCACTATTGCTGACCTCGCCGGAGACAAGCAGAACATACTAGGGAACAGTAGGTCGCAAGAATCCACCGAGCACCTGTTTATACTACGACAGTCGAAGCAATCCAGAAATAACACAAGCTAGCGTATCCTAACCAAACGTTGCAAAGCCCAACTTGTCGCGCCGAGAAAACCGTTAGTGGCCTCCCCAGAATCGAACAGACATGTCCGTGGAGAGTAGGTCGCAAAAATCCGTAGACTCGCAGTGTATATCAGAATAGTCAAAGCTACCCATACCTAATACACACCAACAGAACATAACCGAGCATAGCTTAACTCAACCTAACGTGCCGAGGCCGCAATTGCTGCCATTCCCAGAGCCGAGCAGGACATACCGCAGCACGGTAGAGCGCAGGAATCCACCGAATAGCTGCGATCAGCACAAAAGATTAGGCTATACTGCGCAAACTTGGCCTGACACAACCTAACCGAACGTAATATGTCTGAACTTAGCGTGCAGAGACAGCTATTGCTGGCCTTCCCAGAGCCAAGCTGAGAGCATTAGAGCACTGTAGGGCGCAGAAATCCACCTAATAGCAGGCTATCGCGCTAAGGTCAACGATATCCCACCTAACCTAACCAATCATGAAATATCCAAGCGGAACCTAACTCAACGTAACCTGCCGCGACCACTATTTCTGGCATCCTCAGAGCCAAGCAGAACGCATTAGTGAAGAAAAGAACGCAGAAATCCATAGAAACGCAGTGTATATCAGAGAAGTCAATGCTACGCAAACCTAACGCAAGCCAACGGGACATAACCAAACATAGCATAACTCAAGCCATCCTGCCGATACCGCTATTGCTGGCCTCCCGAGAGCAAAGCAGGACATACTACGGTACAGTAGGTCGGATAAATCCATGAGTAGCTGTGTAAGGCGGAAAAGTTAAAGCTCTCCTAGCCAAACATAGACTGACCCAGCCGAACCGTACGTAACAGGGCACAACATAAAGTGCCGAGGCCACTACTGCTGGCCTTCCCAGAGCCTAGCTGAAAATATTAAAGCGTAGTAGGGAGTAGAAATCTATCTAATAGCAGACTATAGCACTAAAGTCGAAGCTATCCACTACTAACCTCACCAACCGTAAAATAACCGAACGTAACATAACTCATCCTAACGCGCGGTGACCGCTACAGCTGGCATCCGCAGGGACAAGGGGAGAACGTTAGTGGAGAGTAGAACGCAGAAATCCATGGAATCGCAATGTACATCAGAAGAGTCATAGCTACCCAAACAGAACCCAAACGAATAGAACATAACCAAACGCAGCCTAACTGAACCCAATGTGCCGAGAACGCAATTGCTGCCCTCCCAAGAGTCAAGCAGCGCACGTTATTGAAGGGTAGAAGGCAGATATCCATATAATCGCTGTGTACACAAGAAAAGTCAAAGCTACCCTAAGCTGACAAAGACGAACAGAACATAAGCCATCATAGCATAACTCAACCAATCCTGCCGAGACTGCCTTTGCTGCCTTCCCCATAGCCAAGCAGGACATACTAGGGTACAGTACAGCGCTGAGATCCACCTTGTAGCAGTGCACAGGGCAAAATTAAAAACGATCCTAACCAAACTTAGCCTAACCTAACCTTACCGAACGTAACTTGACTCAACGCAACGTGCCGAGGCCACCATTGCTGACCTTCTCATAGACATGCTGAAAGAATTAGGGTACCGCAGCGATCCACTCCATAGCAGGCAATAGCACTAAAGTCAAAGTTATCCTCTCTTATCATCACCAAAAAAACCTCACTCATTCTAACGCGCCGCGACCACCACTGCTGGCCTCCCCAGAGCCGAACAGAATGCATTAGTGGGGAGTAGAAAGCAGAAATCCATAGAGTCGCAGTGTATATCAGAAAAGTCAACGCTACCCATACCTGACACAAACCAACTGAACATATCCAAACATAGCCTAACTCAACGTACCGTGCCGAGACCGCTATTCTGCCCTCCGCAGAGCCAAGCAGGACATACTAGGGCACATTAGAGCGCAGAAGTCCGCCGAATAGCAGTGCACAGGACAAAATTTAGAGCTATCCTGACCAAACTTAGCATAACCCTGCCCAACCGAACGTAATCTGATACAAGATGAAGTGTCGAGAACACTATTGCTGGCGTTGCCACAGCCATGCAGAAGCAATTAGAGCCATGTAGGCCGCAGAAATCCACATATCAGCAGACAATAGCATTAAAGTCGAAGCAGCCCTCTCCTAACCTGACCAATCGTAACATAACCAAAGGTAACCTAACCGAACCTAACTTGCCGCAACCACTATTACTGGCCTCCCCAGTGCCAATCAGAACACTTTAGTGGACAATAGAGCGAGGGAATCCTGAGAATCTCAGTATATATCAGAAAAGCCAGAGCAAGCCAATCCTAACCCAAACCAAAGGAACGTAAGCAAGCATAGCCCAACTCAACATAACGTGTCGAGACCGCTATTTCTGCGCTTCCCTGAGCCAAGCAGGACATACTAGAGCATAGTGGAGAGCCGATATCCACCGAATAGCAGTGTGCAGCACAGAAGTTAATGACACCCTAACCAAACTAAGCCTAGCCAAACCTATCCGAACGTATCCTGACCCAACATAACTTGCCGACGCCGCTATTGCTGGCCTTCCCAGACCCACGCTGAATATATTGATGCACTGAAGGGGGCAAGAATCCTCCTAATAGCAGACTACAGCACTGATGACGAAGCCATCCTCCCATAACCTAACCAATCGTGACATAACCGAACGTAACATGACTTAACGAAACGTGTCGCGAGCACCATTGCTGGCATCCCCTGAGCCACGCAGAACACATTAGCGGAGAGCAGAACACAGAAATCCACAGTATTGCAGTGTATATCAGAAGAGTCAAATCTAACCAAACGTAACCCAAGCCAACATGACATAGCCAAACATGGCATAACACAGCATAACATGTCGAGACCGTTGTTGCTGTCCTCCCCAGAGCCAAGCGGGACATACTAGAGGACAGCAGAGCGCTTAAATCCACAGAATAGCAGTGTACAGCACAAAAGTTAAAGCTATACAAACCCAACTTTGCCTAACCCACCATAAACGAACGTAACCTGACTGAACCTAACTTCACGCCACCACTATGGGTGGCCTCCCCAGAGTCAAGGAGAACACATTAGTGGAGAATAGAACGCAGAATTACATAGAACCTCAGCGTTCATCAGAAAAGTCAAAGGTACCCGCACCTAACACAAACGAACGGGACATAACCAAACACAGCCTAACTCAAACTAACGCGCCTAGACCGCTATGTCTTCCCTCCCCAGAGCCACGCAGGGCATACTGAAGGACAGTGGAAAGCAGATATCCGTGGGATCGCAGTGTATATCTGAAAAGTCACATCGACCTAAGCCTAATCCAAACCAACAGAACATAGCCAAACATAGCCAAACTCAACCTAATGTGCCGAAACCTCTATTGCTGCGCCCCCCACCCCCCGAGAGCCAAGCAGGGCATACGGAACCGAGTAGATGGCAGAAGTCCACCGAATAGTAGTGTACAGGACAAATGTTAATGCTATTCTTTTCAAGCATGTCCTAATCCAACCTAACCGTGCGCGCCCTCAACTCAACATAAAGTGCCCAGTCCACAATTGCTGGCTTTCCCAGAGCCAAGGAGAATGTAGTAAATCACAGTAGATCACAGAAAGCCACCGAAAAACAATGTATAGCACGTAAGACACTGTTAACCAAGCCAAATATTACCTAACATGACATAACCAGTCGTAACATAACACAACCCAACGTGCCACGGCCACTTTTGCCTGAACCGCAGAATCGAGCAGGGTATAGTAGAGCAACGTAGAGCGCAGAAATTCACGGAATAGCAGTGTATCTCTTAAAAGTCGAAGATATCCTAACCTAACCTGACCTAACCTAACATATCCGAACGTACCATTGCTCAACACAGCGTGCCACTGCCACTGTTCCTGGCCTCCCCAGAGCAAAGCAGAATGCAGTAGAGCACAGTAGATCACAGGAGAGCGCAGAATAAGTGTGTACAGCACGAAAGTAGAAGCTATACTAACCAAACTTAGCTCAACCTAACATAACCAAACATAGTCTAACTCAAAATATCATGTCGCGGCCACTGTTGCTCGCCTCCCCAGAGTAGGGCAGAGTGTAGCGGGCTAAGAATAACACAGAAATCCACCGATTAGCAGTGTATGGCACAAGAGCCAAAGAAATCGTAAACTTGCCTTCCTAACCTGCCCTAGCGAAACGGATCATGACCAAAACTGGCACGACGGCACCGCCATTCCTGGCCACCCCAGAAACAAGCAGAATATACTGGAGCGCTGTAGGTCGCGGTAACCAACCGTACGGCAGTCAGTGGCACGAAAGTCTAAGATATTCTGTCCTGACATAACCAAACCTCTCTTATACAAACGCACCCTAGCAAAACCTACCGCGCCGAGACCACTATTGGTGGCCTCCGGGAGCCAAGCAGAGAATATTGGAACGCAGTAGAGCGCAGAAGTCGGTGGATAGCAGGGTGAAGCGGAGATGTAAGTACCATCCCGCCCTAACCACACCAAACGTAACATAACATAACGCGGCATAGCTGAACCTAAAGCGCTGTGACCACGATTGCTGGCCTCCCCAGAACCAGACAGCATTTACCAAAGCACAGCAGCGCTCAGAATTACACCGAATAACAGTGTACAACTCGAAAGTAGAGCTATATTATCCAAACGTGGCCTAACCGAACCTAACCAATCGTAACATAACACAACCGAACGTTCCGCGGCCACTATTGATCGTATTCCCACCGACGAGCAGAGTATAGTAGAGCAATGTAGAGCGCGGAATTCCACGGTATAGCAGTGAATAGCACAAAGGTCGAAGATATCCTAACCTAACCTAACATAAACTAGTCTAAAGGAATGTTGCACAGCTGTACATAACGTGCAGCGACCACAACTCCTAGCCTCTCCAGAGCCAGGCATGATGTAGAAGAGAACAGTAGAGCGCATAAATCCACCTAATAACAGTGTATAGTACGAAGGTCAAGGCTAGCCTGACCAAGCTTAGCCTAACCTAACCTAACCAAACGTAACATTACTTAACCTAACGGGCCGAGGCCACTATTGCTCGCCTCCCCAGAGTCGAGCAGAGAATAGTGGAACAGTGTAGAGTGCAGAAATCCACCAAATATCTATGTATACCACAGGAGTCGAAGAAATCCTTACCGAACCTTCCTAATCTAACCCAACGAAACGTAACATCACGCAACCGAACGTGCCGTGGCCACAATTGCTGGCAACCGCAGAGACAACCAGAGCATACTGGATCACACCAGAGCGCAGAAATCCGGAGAATAGCAGTGTACAGCACTGAAGTCAAGGTAGCCTCTCCTAACCTAGCCAAACTTAACATATGCAAACGTAACATAGCTCAACCTAACATAACGAGGCCACTACTGCTGACCTCTACAGGGACAAGTATTGTATACTAGAGCACAGTAGCTCACAGAAATCCTCCGCATTGCAGTGAATAGGACATAAGTCGGAAATATCCTAACGCAACCGAACGCTACCAAACCTAACCAAACGTAGGGTAACTCAACAGGGCGTGCCGCGACCACTGCTGGCGGACTCCACACAGCCAAGCAAAATACAGTAGAGCTCGGTATAGCACAGGAAACAGCCGGATAATTGTCTATCGCTCGATCATCGAAGCCACTATAGCCGAACATGACATAACATGACGTAATCAAACGTAGCCTAAGGCAACATGATGTGCCGCGACTGTTGCTGTCCTCCCCAGAGTCTAGCAGAATATAGTAGAGCACAGTCGAGTGCAGAAATTTTCCGAATAGCAGTGTATCGCAGGAAAGGCGGAGATAACCTGACCGAGCTTAACATAACATAACTTAACCCAACGTAACATATCAAAACCTAACGTGCCGGGACCAGTATCGCTGGCCACCTCAGAGCCAAGTAGACAATGTTAGGACGCAGCAGATCGCAGAAATCCGCAGAAAGCAGTGATCAGTAAAAATGCCTGAACTATATTGTAACCTCACCGAACGTAACATACCCGAACGTAGTATAGCTTAAACTGACGTGCCGATACCACTTTTCCTGGCCACCCCAGATCCAAGAAGAACATACTAGAGAACACTAGAGCGCAGAAGTCCGCCGAATAGCAGAGTGTAGCACAAAAGTCAAAGCTACCCTATCCTTATATGTCCAATCTTGGCATTAGCAAACGTAACGTATCTCAACCAATCGTATCCCAACCACTATTGCTGTCCTCCCCAAAGCCAAGCAGATAATACAAGAGTCAATCAGAGCACAGAAATCCACCGTATTGCAGTGTATAGCACAAAAGTCAAACATATGCTCAACGAACTTGGCCTAACCTAACATTTGCAAACGTAGTCTAACTGAACATAATGTGACTAAACCAATATTGCTGCTCCCCCAGACTTGTGCACAGCATATTCCAGTGCATTAGAGTGCAGAAATCCACCGAAAAGCAGTTTATAGCACAAAAGTCAGAGAAATCCTAACCGAGCCTTCCTAACCTGACCTAACGAAAGGTAGCCTTACTGAACCAACGTGCCGTGGCCACTATTACTGGACACACCAAAGCCAAGCATAGCATATTATAGCACAGGAGAGCGCAGAAACCAACGGAATAGTGGCTTATTACACAGGAGAAGAAGTATCCAATCCTAACCTAGCCAAACGTAACATAATTTAACGTAGCATAGCTGAATCTAGCGTGCCAAGACCACTATTGCTGGCCTCACCAGAGCCAAGCAGAAAATACTAGAGCACACCGGAGCGCATAAATATACCGCATTGCGGTGTATAGCACAAAAGTCAAAGCTATCCCGACCAGATATATCCAATCTTATCACAACCAAACGTAACATAGCTCAACCTAACGCACCCCGGCCACTACTGCTGACCTCGACAGACTCGCGCAGGACTTACTAGAGCGAGTAGGGCGCAGAAGTCCTGAGAATCGCGGTGTACAGAACATAGGTCATATCTATCCAGGCCTAACCCAAGCTAGCATAACCTAACCAAACGTAGCCTACCTCAACGTAACGCACCGTGGCCACCATTGCTCGCCTCCCCACAGTCGAGGAGGGTATAGTAATGCAACGTACAGTGCATAGATCCACCGAATAGCAGTGTAAAGCAGAGAAGTTGAAAAAATCCTTTCCTAAGCCGGCATAACCTAACCTAAAATGACGTAGCATAGCTCAGCATGACGTGCGGCGGCCACTACACATGGCCCCCACAGAGCCAAGCATAATTTAGTGGAGCACAGTGGATCAAAGGGGTCCACTTGACAAAAGTGTATAGCACGAAAGTGAAAGGTGTCTAAAAAACGCTTAACCTAGCCTAACCAATGCAAACGTAACATAACACAACCTGTCGTGCCACGACCACTATTGCTCGCCTACCCAGAGTTGAGCTGAGAATAGTAGAGCAATGTCGGGTGCAGAAATCCACCGAATAGCGGTGTATAGCACAAAAGTCGAGGACATACCGACCTAACCTGGCGTTGGCTAACCTAACCAAACGTAGCATAATCCAATATAACGTGCCGCGACCGCTACTGGTGGCCAACGTAGAGCCAATCGGAGCATATTATAGCACATGACAGCGCAGAAACACAACGAAAAGCGGTGTATAGCACGAAAGACGAAGTATACTATACTAACCTAGCCAAACGTAGCATAGGCAAACGTAACCTTACAAAATCTAAAATAACGAGACCACCATTGCCGGCCTCGACAGAGGCAAGCAGAATGTACTAGAGCACATTACAGAGCAAAAATCCACCGCAATGTAGTGAATGGCCCAAAGGACGTAGATAACCTAACTTAGCCTGACATAATCTATCCCAACCAAACACAGCATAACCCAACATGACGTGCGCGACCACAGCTCCCAGCTTCCCCACAACAAAGCAGAATGTAGTAGAGCACTTTAGAAATCATAAATTCACCGAAACGCAATGTACAACACAAAAGACATAGTAGCCTATACTAACCCCAGCCAAACGTAGCATACCCAAACGTAACCAAGCTCAACCGAACGTGCCGAGGCTACCGTTGCTGTCCTCCCCAGTGCCAAGCAGAATATACTAGAGCACAGCAGAGCGGGAAAATCCAACGCATTGCAGTGCATAACAATAAAGTCAAACATATCCTGATATAACCCGACATTACCTCACCTATCCAAACGTAGTGTACCTAATCACATCGTTATGAGGCCAATACTGCGGGCATCCACATAGCCACGCGGGATACGTTAGAGCACATTAGAGGGCAGAAATCTGCCGAATAAATGCGAAGAGCACAAATTTCAAAGTAGCCTGACCTAACCTAGTCAAACATAACATATCCGAACACAGCCCAACTCTGCCTAACATGACGAGACCACTATTTCTGCCCTCCATAGAGACAAGTGGAATGTACTAGAGCACAGTAGTGCGCAGAAATCCACCGCATTATCGTGAATGCCACAAAAGTCGAAGACATCCTAACCTAACCTAACTTAACCAAACGTAGCATTTCTCAACATAACATGCAACGGCCACTGCGCCTGGCCTCCCCAGAGCCCAGCAAAATGTAGTACAGCACAGTAGATCACAGAAATGCGATGAATAAGTGTGTACAGCACGAAGGTTGAAGCTATACTCACCAAACGTAGCCTCACCTAACGTAACCAATCATAACATAACAAAACCTATCTTGCCGCGGCTACTATTCCTTGCCTGCCCAGGGTCCGGTAGACTATAGTAGAGCAATGTAGATAGCAAAAATCGACCAAAAAGCAGTGTACAGAACAAAGGTCGAAGAAATCCTAACCGAACCACCCTAACCTAGCCTAATGAAACGTAACCTAACACAACATAACTTGTCGAGATCACTACTACTGGCCACGACAGAGCCAAGCAGAGCATATTAGAGCACAATAGAGTGCAGAAATACGGGGAATAGCAGTGTACAAGCATAACTCACGCAAACCTGACGTGACCACCATTGCTCGCTTCGATAGAGACAATAAGACTGCTCCAAAGAATGGTAGGGCGTAGAAATCCATCGCACTGCTGTGAATAGTACAATGCCGTAGATATCGTAACCTACTCTGTCCTAACCTAACCAAACAGAAGGTAGCGTAGCTCAAAACAGCATGCCGCGACCACTTCCCCTGGCATCCCCAGAGCCAAGCAGAATATACTAGAGCAAGGTAAATCACATAAATCCAGCAAATAACATTGTAGAGCACGAAAGTCAAAGCTACTGTAATCAAATATAACCTAACCTGGCCTAAATAATCGTAACATTACTCAACCTAACGTACCTGGATCAGTATTGCTCGACTCCCCTCAGTCGAGCAGAGTATAGTAGAGCGATGCTGAGCGCAGAGATACACAGAATAGCAGCGTGTAGCACAAAAACCGTAGATATCCTGATCTAACGTGAAACAATCTAACCTACCCAAACGTAGCATAACACAATATTGCGTGCCGCGACTACTACTCCTGGCCTCCCCGGAGCAAAGCAGAATGCAGTAGAGCACAGTAGATCACAGAAATCCACCGAAAAGCTGTGTGCAGCACGAAAGTCAATATCATCCTAACCAAACTTAGCCTAACCTTGCCTAACCGAACACAACCTAACTCAGCCTAACGTGCTGTGACTTCCATTGCACTCCACCCCAGAGTTGAGCGGAGTATAGTAGAGCAATGTAGAGCGCGGACATCCTCCGAATAGCAGTGCATAGCACAAGAGTCGAAGAAATACAAACGAAGCCATCCTAACCTAACCCAACGGAACATAAGCGAACGTAGCTATACTCAACCCTAAGTGCTGAGGCCACTACTGCTGGAATCCCCAGATCCGAGCAGAATATGCTAGAGCACAGTATGGCGCAGGAATCCGTGGATAGCTGTGTATAGTACAAAAGACTATACAATCATATCCTAACCTCACCAGACGTAACATATATATACGTAGCGTAACAAATACTATCCTGCCGAAACCAAAATTGCTGGCCATTCCAGATCCAAGTAGAAAAGCTAGAGCACAACAGAGCGCAGAAATTCACCACATTGCGGTGTACAGCACAAGAGTCGGACACAAACTGACCTAGCCTGACTCTGCATAACTTACCTAAACCTATTGTAACTAAGCATGACGTAATGAGACTAATATCTCTGGTCTCCACAGTGCCAAGCAGAGCATATTAGTGCACATTAGAGCGCAGAAACCCTCCGAATAGCAGTGAATAGCACAAAAGTCAAAGTAGCCTATCCTAACCTAACCAAACGTGACAAACCCAAACGAAGTCAATCCCAACTTAACACTACGAGACCACTATTGCTGGCCTCGACAGAGACAGGCAGAATGTACAACGGCACATTAGAGCGCAGAAATCAACCGCATTGCAGTGAATGGCACAATGGCCGTAGGCTCCCTGACCGAACCTGACATAGCCTAACCAATCCAAACGAGGCATAACCCAGCATGACGTGCCGCGAACACTGCTTCTGGCCTCGCCAGGGCCTAGCGGATTGTAGTAGAGCACAGTCGAGCGCAGAAATCCCCGCACAACAGTGTATAACACGAAAGTCAGAACTAACCTTAACGAACATATACCAAATTAAACTAACAAAACATGACCTAACTCGACCAAACCTGGCGGGAACAATATTGCTGGCATTCTCAGGGCTAAGCATAATGTAGTACAACACAGTACAGCGCAGGAATACACCGAATAGCACTTTATAGCACGAAAGTCTAGGATAACCTGGCCGATCTTTACCTAACCGAACATAGCCGAACGTAAACTAACTCAACCCACCGTGCCGAGACAACTATTACTGGCCACGATAGACCCAAGCAGAAACATTTGAACGTAGTAGAGGGCAGAAATCCGTGGC
>NW_016912543.1:135920-144401 GCF_001483705.2 Eufriesea mexicana
AACGTAGCATATCTCAAACTAACGTGCTGGGACCACCATTGCTGGCCACCCCACAGCCAATCAGAACATGCTGGAGCACACTGGAGCGCAGAAGCCCACCTGAGAGGAGTGTATAGCACAATGGTCAAACATATCCTGACAGAACTTGGCCTTACCTAACCTACTGAAACGTAGCGTAACTCATCATAACGTGGCGAGACCAATATTGCAGACCACCCCAGAGCCAAGCAGAACAAGCTAGAGCACACTGGAGCGCAGAAGTCCACCTGACAGCAGTGTATAGCACAAAAGTCAAACTTATCCTGACAGAACTCGGCCACGCCTGAGCTATTCAAACTTAGCGTAACACAGCATAACGTGGCGAGGCCAATATTGCTGGCCCACAGATCCGAGCAGAACATATTAGATCGCATTGGAGCCCTGAAGTCCACCGTACAGCATTGAACAGCACAAAAGTCAAAGTAGCCTATCCTAAACTGGCCAAACGTTACATACGCAAACTTAGTCTTACTCAACCTAACATAGCGAGAAGACTATTGCTGGCCCCAACAGATACAAGCGGAGTGTACCAGAACGCAGTAGTGCGGAGAAATCCACCACATTGTAGTCAACTGCACAATAGCCGTAGATATCATAAAGTAAACTGACCTAACGTAACGTAACAAACGTAGTATAGCTCAAAACAAAGTGCCGCAACCTCTGCTTCTTGCCTCCCCAGAGCCAAGCATTGTGTAGCAAAGGACAGAAGATCACAGAAATCCACTGAATGACAGTGTACAGTACGAAGGTCAAAGCTAGCATAACCAAACTCAACCAATCCTATCCCAACCAAACGTACACTTACTCAACGTAACGTGCCGAGACCACTATTACTGGCCGCCACAGAGTCAAGCACAGCATACTATAGCACCCGAGGGCGCAGGAACCCACGGAATAGCGTTGTATAGCACGAAAGACGATATCCTTGCATTACCTGACCTAACCTAACCTAACCAAACGCAAAATAACTCAAACTAACGTGGCGAGAATACTATTGCTGGCCGCCCGGAGCACGGCACAATATGATAGGGTTCAGTGGATCACCGAAATCCGCCGCATTGCAGTGTAAAGCAGGGAAGTCAAAGATACGCAAGCCCTACATGAACAACCCTAAACTAATCTAACGAAGCCAAACAAAAAATAGCGTGCCGAGACCTCGATTCCTGGCCTCCCCAGGGCAACGCCGAGCGTATTAGTGCATTGTGGGGCGCAGAAGTGCACAGAAAAGCAGTGTCTAGTGCAAAAGACAAAGCACTCCCTTGCTAACCTATCCAAACGTAACATAACCAAACGCAACCTAATTCAAAATAACGTTGCGAGACAACTATTGCTGGCCTCCTCAGAGACGAGCGGAATATACAAGAGAACAATAGGACCCAGAAATGCGCGGCATTTCAGGTAGAGCAAAAAAGCGGAAGATATCCAAACCATACCTGAATTAACCTAAACTAACCAAGGGTAGCCAGCTAAACCTAGCGTGCCGCGAACAGTATTGCTGGCCTCGCCAGATCCAAGCAGAATATAGTAGAGCACAGTAGAGCGCAGAAATCCGCCGAATAACAGTGTACATTCCGAATGTCGAAGCCACCATGACAGAAACTTGCCTAACCGGACCTAGCTAAAAGTATAATGACCCAACCCAAAGCGCCGAGACCTATATTGCTGGTCTCTAAAGAGCTAAACAGGAAGTAATATAGCACAATACAGCGCAGATATCCAACGAACAGCTGCGTATGGCACAAGAGTCAAAGCTACCCAGTCCAAACATAACCAACCGTCACATAGGCGAACGTAAGATATCTCAACCCAACGTGCAGCGACCACTATTCCTGGCGTGCGCAGAGACAATCAGCGCACAGTAGAGCCCAGAAGTCCTTAGGATATCTGTGGTCAGCAGAAGAGTCAAAGCTACCCTAACCTAACCCAAACGAGCCTAACCTGGCCAAACGTAACCTCTCTCATCCTGACGCGCTGCGGCTAATATTTCCGGCCTGCACGGAGCAAAGCGAAGCATATTAGATCGCAGTGGTGCGCAGATATCCACCGAAAAGCAGTTTATAGCGCAAAGGTTAAGATTACCCTGGCCTAACCTAACCAAACGTAACCTATCGTAACCTAACGTGTCTAGACCACCATTGCTGACCTCCACAGAGCCGACCAGAATATACCTGAGCTCAGTAGTGCGCAGAAATGCGCGGCACTGCAGTGTAAATCACAATTGTCGTGTGTATACTAACGTAACATGACCTAACCTATCTGAACCATACTTTGCCTAGCTAGATACAACGCGCCGATACCACTATTGCTGTCTTTACCAGTGCCAAGTTGAACACGTTATAGCACATTAGAGTGCAGGAATCCTCCGCATGGTAGTGCATAGCACAAAAGTCAAAGCTATCCTCTCCTAAACTAACCAATTGTAACATACCCAAGCGAACCTAACAAAACCTAACGTGCAGAGACCACTATTACTGGCCTCCCCAGAGGCAAGCAGAGTATATTATAGCAGAGCAGTGCGCAGAAATTTACCGAATAATAGTCTATGCCAAGAAAGTCAGAGCTATCCGTATCTAACCCGAACAAACGTAATCTAACTAACCTAACGTGCCGAGATCACTATTGATTGCCTCCCTAGAGCCAAGTGGAGCATATTAGAGTACAGTAGAGCGCAGAAATCCACCGAATAGCAGCGTATAGCGCAAAAGTGCAAAGCAATTCTCCCCTGCCCTAGCCTAGCCTAACCTGACCAAACGTAGCATAACTCACCCTCCCGTTCCACGGCCACTATTGCTGGCATACCAAGAGTCGAGCAGAGTATAGCACAGCAATGTAGAGAGAAGAGATCCACCGAATTGCAGTGTATAGCTCAAAAGTCAATCCCATCCTCTCCTAACCTGCCGAAACGTAATACAACCGACCGTAGCATATCTCAGCCTTATGCGCCGAAACACCTATTACTGCCCCAGCATCGCCGAGCAGAGAATAGCAGAGCACAGTAGAGCCCAGAAGTCCGCAGAATAGCAGTGTTGGGCACAAAAGTCAAGGCTATCCTTATCTAACCCAACATAACCTAACCTAACCGAGCATAATCTAACGCCACCTAACGTGTCGCGGCCACTATTTCTTGCATCCCCAGAGCGAAGCAGAGCATACTAGATCCGAGTAGGGAGCAGAAATCCAAAGAAGAGCAGTGTATAGCGCTAAAGTGAAAGCTCCCCTAGCCAAACGCAGCCAAACATAACATAGCCAAACGTAACTTAACTCCACCTAGCGTGCCTAGACCATTATGGCTTAACTCCGCAGAGCCAACCGGAATATACTAGGGCGCAGTAGAGGGCCGAATTCCGCCGCATTGCAGTGTAAAGCACAAAAGTAGAAGATATCCTAACGTAACCTAGCCGAACGTGGCCTGACTAAATATAACGTGCCGACACCACAATTGCTGGCCTTCACGGAGCCACGCTGAACATATTATAGCAGAGTAGATCGTAGAAATCAATCGTATAGCAGTGTTTAGCACAACAGTCGTGGCTATCTTCTCCTAACGTAAACAATCGTAACATAACCAAACTCAACATAACTCAACTAATCGTGCCGCGACCGCTATTGTGTACCTCCACTGAGCCAAGTAGAACATCTGACAGGAGTGCAGAGTGATGAGATCCATTGATTCGCAGTGTATAGGAGAAAAGTCAAAGCCATCCAAGCCTTACCCAGGCAAACGTAACCTAACCAAGCCAAGCCCAACTCAACAAAACGAGACGTGACCACTATCGCAGGACGCCTCAGGGCCATTCAGAACACGGTAGAACACCGTAGAGCGCAGAAGTCCAAGGCATAACAGTGTATAATACGAATGTCAAAGCTACCCTAACCCAACGCGAACAAACTCAGCCTAACCAACCGTTGGCTAACTCATGTTAACGTGAAGAGGCCACCATTACAGCCCACACCAGAGTCGAGCGCAGTATGGTAGAGCAATGTAGAGATCAGGAATCCACCGAAGTTCAGTGTGCAGCACAAAAGTCAAGGATAACCTGGACAAACCTTGCCTAACGTAACCTAGCCGAACGTAACGTAACAAAGAGACTAACGTACCGCTACAGCTGCAACTGTCGTCCGCAGAGCCAAGCAGAGTATGATAAAGCACGGTAAAGCGCAGAGATCTACCGAATAGCAGTGTGTAGCACAAAGGTCAAAGCCATCTTAACAAAACTTAACTCAACATAACTTAACCGAAAGTAACATATCCCAAACTAACGTGCCTTGTCCATTGCTGCTGGCCTCCTCAGAGCCGAGCAGAATATACTACAGCACAGTAGAGCGCACAAATCGATCGCAATGCAGTGTACACCGCAAAAGCCAAAGATATCCTAAGCTAACCCAAACAAACTTAACCTAACCAAACGCAGCCCAACGCAAAGTAACGTGCCACGAGCGTTATTGTTCGCCTCCCCAGAGTCGATCAGAGCACATTAAAACACATGAGAGTGCTGAAACCCATCGAATATCGGTGTATAGCGCAAGAGACGAAGTATCGTAGCCAAACCTAGCCAAATGTAACACAACCAAACGTAACCTGACTCAACCTAACATGACGAGGCCGCTATTGCTGACCGCCCCAGAGGCAAGAAGTATATACTAGAGTACAGTGGAGCGCAGAAGCCCACTGCATTGCAGTGCACAGCACAAAAATGATGGATACCCTAACCCAACATGACCACACCTACCCTACACAAAAGAAGTGTAACTCAACATAACGTGATGAAGCAAACATTGCTTGACTCTCCAGAAGCAAGCAGAACGTATTAGAGCACTGTAGAAAGCAGCAATCCGCTGAATAGCAATGTGTAGCACAAATATCAAGGCTACCGTATCCTAATCCAGCCTAACGTAACATGAACATACGTAACCTCACACAAACTAACCCTCCGAGACCACTGTTGCTGGCCTCTGCTGAGTCAAGCAGGGGACATTGGAACACAGTCGAGCGCAGAAATCAGTACATGGCAGTGTGTAGCACAAAAATCTAAACTATACTAACTGAACATTACAAAACGTAACATAATCGAACGCAGCATATCTCAACTTAACGCGCCTTGACCACTATTGCTGGCATCCCCAGAGCCAAGCAGAATATACTGGATCACAGCAGAGTAGAGAAATGCAACGCACTGCAGTGCATGTCACAAAAGACGAAGATATCCTAACCTAACGTGACGAACCTAACCTAACCAAACGTAGTATACCACAATCTAACGTGCCGCGAACGCTACTGATGGCGCCCGCGGAGCCAAGCATGTCAAATTAGAGCACACTAAAGAGTAGAAATTCACCGAATAGGAGTGCATAGCGCAAAAGGCAACGCTATCCTAACCTAACTTAACCAAGCGTAGCATAAACATGCGTAACCTATATGAACCTAACGCGCCGAGGCCACTATCTCTGGCCACCCCAGGGAGAAGCAGAATATGCTAGAGCAGAGTAGAGCGCAGACATCTACCCCAATGCAGTGCAAAGCACAAAAATTGAAGATATTGTAACCTAACCTGACCCAACCAGACCAAGCAGAACGTAGTGAGGCTCAACACAACGTGACGAGACCAATATTGCTGGTGACCCCAGAGTGGAGCAGGAAGTATTAGAGCACGCTAGATCGCAGAAATCTACCGAATGGCAATGTATAGCACAAAAGTCAAAGTAATCTTAACCGAGCGTACCTAACCTACACTAACGAAATCAAACCTTACTCAAACTAACGTGACGAGCCCATAATCACTGGCCACCCTAGAGCAAACCAGATCACATTATAGCACATGAGAGCGCTGAAAGCCACAGTATAGCGGTGTATACCACAAAAAACAAAGTACTGTATCCTAACCTAGCCATACGTAACATAACCGAACGTAACCTAGCGCAACCTAACATGACGAGGCCACTATTGCTGGCATCCCAGAGCCAAGAAGAAAATACTACGGGACAGCAGAGCGCAGAAATCCACGGCATTGCAGTGCATAACAAAAGAAACAAACATATCCTGGCATAACCTGGCCTAACGTAACCTACCCGAATGTAGAGCAACACAGCATAACGTGACGGGGTACATATTGATGGCCCCCAGAGCCAGGCAGAGCACATTGGAGCACAATAGAGCCCAGGCATCCTAGGAATAGCAGTGAAAAGCACAGAAGTCGGAGTATTCTCTCCTAACCTATCCAAACGTAGCACAACCAAATGTAACCTATCTCAACCTAACATGACGAGAACTTTATTGCTGACCTCCACAGAGACAAGCAGAGCACACTAGAGCACAGCAGTGCGCAGAAACCCACCGCAATGCAGTGAAGAGCACAATAGGCTAAGATATACTAACACAACAGGACCTAACCTAACCAAACCAAGAGTAGCGTAGCACAACAGGGCATGCCGCGACCACTGCTGCTGCGATCCCCGGAACCAAGCAGTATGTATTACAGCACTGTAGATCACGGAAACCAACGGAATAGCAGTGTAAAGCACAAAAGTCAAAGTAGCCTGTTCTATCCTAGCCAAACGTAACATATCCAAACGTAGTATAACTAAAAGCAACGTGCCGCGACCGCTACTGTTCGCCTACCCAGCGTTGAGCAGAGTACGGCAGAGCAATGTAGAGCGCAGTAATCCAGCGAATAGCAGTGCCTGTTACAAAAGTCGAGGTTATCCCAACCTAACCTGGCCTAACCTGACATGACCAAACGCAGCGTAACTCAACAGGGCGTGCCGCGGCTACCGCTGCCGAACACCCCAGAGCGAAGCAAAATAGGGTAGAGCACAGTAGATCACAGGAACCCGCCGGATAATAGTGTATAGCACGAAAGTCGAAGCAACCCTCGCCAATCGTATCCCAACATAACCTAATCAAACGTAGCCTAACTCAACATAACTTGCCACGACCACAATTGCTGGCATCTACAGGGCCAAGCAGAATATAGTAGAGAGCAGCCGAGCTTTGAAATCCCACTAATAGCAGTGTATAGCACGAAGGACTTAGATAACATGACCGACCTTGGTACAACTTAACCAAACCGAACTTAACAAAACACAACCTAACGTGCCGAGTCCATTATTGCTGGCATCGCCAGAGCCAAGTAGAAAATATTGGAACACAGAGTAGCGCAAATATCCACGTATGGAAGTGTACAGCTCAGAAGTCTGGACTATCATATCCTAACCTCACCAGACGCAACAAACCCAAACGTAGCGTAGCACAACCTAACGTGCCAAGACAACTATTGCTCGCCACCCCAGGGTCAAGCAGAACATACTTGAGCACACTGGAGCGCAGAAGGCTACCGAATAGCAGTTTATAGCGCAAAAGTTGAAGATATCCTATCCAAATGTATCCAACCTCAACATAGCCAAACGAAAGTATACCAGACCTAACGTAACCCAGCCACATTTGCCGGCATTCCCAAAGACGTGCAAAGCTCACGACAGGACAGTAAGGTGCAGAATACCGTATATTCGCAGTGTACAACACAAAGGTCATATCTATCCAGGCCTATCCCATGCTAACATAACCTAACCAAACGTAGCCTCCCTCAACGTAACTTGCCGCGGCCACTATTCCTGGCCTCCCCAAGGCCAAGCAGAGTGTAGTAGAGCGCAGTCGAGCGCAGATATCCACCGAACATGAGGTGTACAACACGAAAGTGGAAGATACCCGTACCGGAATCAGCCCAACCTAAACTAAGCAAACGTAACCTAATTCAATCTTACTTGCCGAGACCAATATTTCCGGCATGCCCATGGCTAAGCATAATATAGTAGACCGCAGTACAGCGAAGAAATAATCGGGAAAGCCGTGTATATCAGGAATGTCTAAGTTACCCTGACTGAGCTTTACCTATCCTAATCTAACGAAACGTAATCTAACTGAATCTAATATGCCGAGAATACTACTGCTTGCCTCCACAGACACAAGCAGAAAATATTAGAACACAGTAGAGCGTAGAAATTCGCTTATAGGTGTGTATAGCACAAAAGTCTGAACTATCCTCTCCTAACATCCCAAACGTGACGTAACCCAACGTAGCATAGCTCACCATAACGTGCCGAGGCCTCTATTGCTGGCCTCCCCAGAGCCATGCAGCAAATACTAGAGCACAGCGGAGCGAAGGAGTCCACCGGTTTGCATTTTATAGCACAAAGCTCAGACGTATCCTGACATAACCTGACCTTACGAATCATATCCGAACGTAGAGTAACTCAACATAACGTGACGAGAACAATACTGATAGCCACCTGACGTGCCGAGACCACCACTGCTGACAGCCGCAGAGCCACGCGGAATGTACCAGGACGCAGTAGAGGGCAGAAATCCACCGAATAACAATCTATAGCACGAAAGTCAAACGTACCCTGACTCAACCAGACCTTACCTATCCTACACAAACTTAGTGT
>NW_016912544.1:0-930 GCF_001483705.2 Eufriesea mexicana
CCATACACTCAAACATACATACATACGTACGTCCATACATTCAAACGTCCATCCATCCATACCACTATCCATCCACACATCCGGCCATCCATACCTCTATCCGTCCATACATCCATCTATCGATACTGCCATCCATCCATACATCCATGAAACCATACATCCACCCATCCATACATCGATCGTTTCATACATACATAGATCCATACATCGATCGATCCGTACATCCATCCATCCATAGATCATCCCTGGAATCCATCCATCCATCCATACATCCATACATACAACAATACATACATGAATACATACACCTATACATTCATCCATGCATACATCCACACATACATCCATCCACCAATCCATCAATCCACCATTACATCCATACATACATCGATACATACATCCATCGATCCATACATACATACATATATAAATCCATACATCCACACATCCGAACATCCATACATTCGTACATCCATACATCCATACACCCATACATCCATACGTCAGTCCATATAACCATTCATCCATACGTACATCCATCGATACCTCAATCCGTTCTTACATCCATCCATCCATCGGTCCAGACATCCATACATCTGTACATCCGTCGATCCACACCTCAGTCCATCCATACATCCATCCATCCATACAGCCATTCATCCATACATAAATCCATCCATACGTCCACCTTTCTACACATCCATCCATCCATTCATCCACCCATCCATACATACATCGAACCATATATCCATCGATCCATACAAGCAACCAACCATACATCCATCGATCCATACATCTATCCGTCCATACATACATACATACATACATCCATACATCCATACATCCGTTCATCCATACATTCGTACATCCATACATCCACACATCCATACATCCATAAATCCGTCCAAATATGCAACCATCCATCCATAC
>NW_016912544.1:7222-8997 GCF_001483705.2 Eufriesea mexicana
ATACATACAACCATGCATACATCCATACATTCATCCATACAAACATCCATACATACATTCGTTTTTCCGTCCGACCTCCCATCCATTCATCCACCCACACGTCCATACATCCATGCATCAGTACAACCATACATTCGTGCATCCATACATCAATACATACAATCATCCATACATAAATAACTCAAATACATACATACTTTCAAACATCCATACATACATACATCCATACATTCATACATCCATCCTACCATACATCCATCCATCCATACATCCATACATCCACACACCCCTACAACCATAAATCCATCCACCCATACACACATCCATCCATATATACATCCATACATTCATCCATACATCCATACATAAACCCATACACTCACCCACACATACATGCATAGATACATCCGTCCATACATCCATACATACATCCACACATCCACCGATAGATACATCCGTACATTCGCCCTTCCATGCATGCTTCCATAAAACCGTCCATCCATCCACCTATCCATAAATCCATCTAACCATATATCGATCGATCCATACTTCCATACATATATACATCAATACATACATACATCCGTAAATCAGTCCATCCACACCTCTGTCCATCCATTCATCCATCCACCCATCCGTCCATACACCCATACGTCGGTACATCCGTCCATCCATATCTAAATCCATCCATTCATCCATCCATCCATACAACCATTCATCCATTCATAAATACATCCATACGTCCACCTTTCTACACATCCATCAATCCATACATCCACCCATCCATACATCCATCGAACCATACATCCATCGATCCATACAAGCACGCATCCATACATCGATCGATCCATACACCCATCCGTCCATCCATCCATGCATCCATTCACACATCAACACACAGATCCGTACATACACGCATACATTCATCCATACATACATCCATACATACATTCTTACATACATCCATGCATACAACCATGCTTGCATCCATACATGCATCCATATAAACATCCTTACTTACATCCATACATACATGCGTTCTTCCGTCCATCCACCCATTCATTCAATCACCCACACATCCATCCATCCATACACCCACCCATCCATACGTGGATCGATCCATACATCCATCGATCCACACGTCTATCCATCCATACATCCATACATATATACATCCATACATAAATACAGCCGTACATCCATACGTTCATACATCAATACATTCACACATCCATACATCCACAAATCCGTCCAACCTTACAGCCATCCATCTATACATACATCCATACGTACATCCACGCATCCATACATACTCCCATACACACATCCATACATCCATACACAAACCCATACACTCACCCGTACATACATGCATAGATACAACCGTCCATACATCCATACATACATCCATACATCCAACCATAGATACATCCGTCCATTCGCCCATCCATACACGCGTCCATACATCCATCCATCCATCCACCCATTCTTAAATCCATCTTACCATACATCTATCCATCCATACATCCACCCATCCATACATCGATAGATCCATACATTCTTCCATCCATACATCCATCCACCAATCCATCCATCCTTCCTAGCATCCATACACATTTCAGTACACAGATCCATACATACACCCATACATTCAACCATACATACATCCATTCATCCATCCATCCATCCACCCATCCATAAATCCATCTAACCATACATCCATCCATTCATATATCCATACATCCGTACATCCGTCCATCCATACCTCAATCCAT
>NW_016912544.1:9146-10388 GCF_001483705.2 Eufriesea mexicana
ATCCATACATACATCCATACAAACATCCATACATACATCCATAAACACAGCCATACATAGTCCCATACATACATACATACGTACATGCATACATACACCCTTACATACATCCATACAAGCACGCATACATATATCCATGCATGCTACCTTACATACATCCATACTTACATTCATGCGTACATCCATACATACAACCATACAAACATCCATACATACATCCATACATCCATCCATCCATACATCCCTCCATCCTTCCATTCATCCATACACCCTTCCAACCATCCACGCATCCGTTCATCCAACCATTCATCCACACACACATCCATAGATCCATACATACATTCATCCATACATCCATCCATTCGTACATCCGTCCAACCATACATACATACATTCATACATCCATACATCCATAAATCCATCCATCCATACATCCATCCATCCGTACATACATCCTTCCATACATCCACCCATCCATACATCGATAGATCCATACATCCATACATCCACCATCGATATGTCCATAAATCCATCCATACGTACTTCCTGCCATCGATACATCCATCCATCCATACATCCATACATACACAAATTCGTATATCCATACATCCGTACATCCGTCCATCCATACCTCAATCCATTCATACATCCACTAATCCATACAGCCATCCATCCATACGTCCACCAATCCATACATCCTCCCGAACCATACATCCATCCATTCGTACATCAATCCACCAACCCATCCATCCACCCTTCCATACAACTGTACCTACATCCATACAAACATCAATACATCCATTCATCCATCCACCCATCCATAAATCCACCTAACCATACATCCATCCGTCCATACATCCATACATCCATACATCCATACAACCATTCATCCATCCATCCGTACATCCATCCTTCCTTACATAGATACATCCGTACATCCGTCCATCCATACATCATTCCATCCATATATCCATCCATCCATACAACCATTCATCCATACATACATGCATCCGTACCGCAATCCATCCATACATCCATCCATCCATACATACATCCATACATCGATCCAACATTCCATTCATCTATCCATCCATACATCCATACAAGAATCCATCCATCCATCCATCCATACATCCATACAAACACACATACATACATCCATACATCCATACATCCGTACATCCGTAACTCAAACCATCCACAATTCCGCCAATCCAGTTAGCCGTCCATCCATACATACAT
>NW_016912545.1:0-1087 GCF_001483705.2 Eufriesea mexicana
CAGTGTACAGCAAAGAAGACGAAGATATAAGGACCTAACCAGAACTAACATATCCTAACCTGGAATAGCAGGCTCAACATAACGTGCCGCTGCCACCATTGCTGGCCTCCACAGGGACAAGCAGCCTAGAATGCAGCAGAGTAGAGGGCAGGAGTCCACCGAATAACAGTGTAAAGCACAAAAGTCATAGCTATCCCCTCCTAACCTGACCAAACGTTACGTATCCAAACGAATTGTTCCCCAACCTGGGGTGCCACGACCACATTTTCTGGCCTCTCGGAAGCCAGGCAGATCACAGCAGAGCAGTGTACGACGTTGAAATCCACAGAATAGCATTGTGTAGTTACGATGGCCAATGCTATCCCAGCCAAACCTTTCCAATCTTGGCCTAACCAAACGTAACGTAAACCAACCTAACCTGCCGCGACCAGAGTTTCTGGCGTCTCCTGAGTTAAGCAGATTGCGGTAGCGCGCAGTAGAGCGCAGGAGTCTATAGAATAGCAGTGTGTATCACAAAGTTCGAAGCAACTCTAACATAACGCAACGGAACATAGCCTAACCTAACGTAATCTAGCCCAAGCTAACGTGCCGCGGTTAGCACTGCTGGCCTCCCGAGATTCGAGCAGAAAGTGGTGGAGCAATGTAGAGCGCAGAGATGCACCGAATTGCAGTGTATAGCACAAAAGTCTTAGCTATCCTATCATAACCTATCCAAAGGTAACATAACCAAGTAAAACGTAACTCAGCCTAACGTGCGGAGGCCACTATTGCTGACCGCCCCAGAGCCAAGCAGAACATATTAGAGGAGAGTGGAGCGCAGAAATCCATAGAATCGCAGAACACAGCAGATAAGTTACAGACATCCAAACATAACGCACAATAACTTGACCTAACCTAACGTAACCAAATACAACGCAACGTGCAGCGACCGATATTGCTGGCCTCCCCACGTTCTAGCAGATTAGAGTAGAGCACGTTCGAGCGTAGGAACCCACCGAATAACTGTGTATAGCACGAAAGTCACAGCTACCCTAGTAAAACGTAGGCGAACTTAATCTGACCAAGCGTAACCTAGCTATACCTGACG
>NW_016912546.1:0-235 GCF_001483705.2 Eufriesea mexicana
TTACACGAATATGTTCTGCTTGGCTCTGGGGAGGAGAGCATTATTGGTGCCGAGACGTTTGGCAGTGTTTGGTTACGTTTGGTGGTGTTACGATTCGTTAAGTTTGATGAGGGCACCCTTGACTTTTGTGCCACATACCTCTTTCGGTGGATTACTCCGCTCTACTGTGTCCTAATTGCTATGCTTTGCTCTGGGGAAGCCAGAAATATTGGCCGCTGCACGTTAGGTTCTGTTG
>NW_016912547.1:0-973 GCF_001483705.2 Eufriesea mexicana
TACAAGACAATAGTAGACTGCCGAAGGTCGCCGTTTTGCAGCGTAAAGTACAAAAGTCAGAGATATCCTGACCTAACCTGACCAAACCTAACCTAATCGAATGTAGCCTAACTCAACGTAACGTGCCGAGACCATTCGTGCCTCTTCCAGAACCAAGCTCAAAATATTAGAGCACTGTAGGGCGCAGAAATCCTACGAAATGCAGTGTATGGCGCAAGAGACAAGGCTGTCCCCTCCTATTCCAACCTACCACAACACAAACATACGTAACCTAGCTGAACCAACCGTGCCGCGAACACTACTGCTGGCCCCAGCAGAGACAAGCCGAGAATGATAGTGTAGAGTATTGGCATTGCAGTGAATATCAAAAAATCTAAGACATCTTGACCAAACCGAACCCAACCTGACCTAACCAAGCGTAACACAACCCAACCATGTGTGCCATGTTATCAGTATTGCTGGACTCCATGCAGCAAAGCAGAACATATTAGAGCAGCGTAGGACGCAGATATTCACCGAATACCAGCGTATAGCACAAAACGATTACCATCCCATCCTAACCTAACCAAACGTAGCGTAACCAAACGTAAAATAACTCATCCCAATATGCGGAGACCATTATTGCTGCCAAGCAGAACATATTAGAGGAGAGTAGAGCGCAGAAATCCATATAATCGCAGTGCATAGCACAATAGTCAGAGATACCATGTCCGAACCTAACCAAACGTAAATAACCCAATGTAGCCTAACTCAACCTAACGTGCCGAGACCACTATTGCTTGCCACCCGAGAGCCAAGCAGGACATACTAGAGCACGGTGGAGCGCAGAAATCCACAGCATTGCGGTGTATTGCACAAAAGTCAATGATATCATAGCCTAACCTGTCCAATCCTGAACCAACCAATCATAGCCTCTCTCGAAAAAGTGTGCAGAGACCTATATTTCTGGCCACCCCAGAGCCAAGCAGAGCTC